>NC_071575.1:1400000-1445000 GCF_024509145.1 Vidua macroura
TAAATGTAATCAGACATTTACTGAAATAGACAATCAGCTTTCTTTTCCCTTAGTAGGTTTGTGTATTATTCAGGATTTCAATTCAAGCTGTATGCACTGAAGGACAGAATTTGGCCCTTAGCAAATACATCAGACAACATAAAATGCTATTTGGAGAAGCATAAAACCACATAAAAGAATCTAAAAGTTAATGAGAGAGACAAAAAAATTATCTAAGGATCTAGATTACAAAGCACATTGAAAAGCGTAGTTTTGAGAACATTTAAATTTTACATGCTGAGAATTATTTAGATTATTAGATGGAGATTTCTTAGACATTTTGAAGTGACTTTGGGACACGAGTACTCCTGGCTTTAAATAGCCTATATTTTCTTACTTCCCACAAGGTATTTTTGAGAATCTTCCCTGTCAAATTGTAGAGAAAAGGAAGCAGGTAAATTTGTCCCACATGCATTTTCATGAATGCCTGGAAAACTTATTTCACTCCCACCCATCCTCCCTTCCCCGAAACAGTTTTCTAAATGCTCATTGAAAATTAAACCAAGGGGAGAGGAGAAGCTGCCTCACTTTGCCTACTGAAGTTAAGCCACACAAGAAACAAGAGCAGAGGAGTCCCATTGACCCTGCCCATCCACAGCCCTCCTGGCTGCACCCACTGGTATCCAGCAAAAGAATTTTGGTGGCTCTGCTTGAATTAACTCTGCTTCAATCATCAGACACTACATAGCAAGAAAGAAAAAAGGTGGGGAACAAGCTGACCACAGGAGAAAATGGCCACTTTTGAAACAGTCCTGGATTCTGTCCTCTATTCTCAGCGCTGCTTGTACATGTTTCTCTAAGCCCCTTTCTTTTAAAATCTTTTATTGGCAAAACTGGGGTGTTGAAAGAGGGAATTACTACTAAGTTGTAGAGCAGGATGCTCAACAAATCGAAGGCCTTGGCCTCCAAGCTGGATTTCCAACACTTCCCAGCTGCAGGTGATGAGGTGGACAAATTTCCACGAGAGCTCGGCTGTCTGGGCACTGAATTATTTCAGGAAATGTAAAATTGCAAGTGTCATAACAAAGGAGCAGTTAGATAACATGATTTAGATGCCTATCCAGATTAGGTTAAAACCTTGTCCCAAAATCCAGATACTGCAAAAAAGGTGAAGAGTGAGAAAAGTCAAACAAAACAGCCCAGTTGGTTTAAGTGTGTTAAGAAAGGCATTCACACACAATTGCTGAAGCATGCTTAAATGTCTGCTAAAATCAAAGGCTGATTCAGTGCTTGCCTTGTTTGGCAATGCTGAGAAAATAGGGTTAGTTTTGCCAAACTAGAGCTGAGAACCCTTTCACCTCAGTCACCCCTCCATTTTCTTTTGAAGGCAAACTCAGGGACTGAAGGATTAACTTGGTGTTGGAAGTACTCTGATACTCCCGACCCTGTTTGTGAGGATGCCCAGCGTGTGCCACCTGGAAACACGTCTTTTAATCAAGTCACAAAATAGTTTCATTTTAAATTTTCCTTAACCACTCTCCTTGACTTTGCTGAGGGTGAGCTGTGGTGCTTCTCTAAGGCCTGCTCTGCTAAAAATTCGTGTTGGTGGCTGGATCTCAGGCTAAAATGTGCCAGCAGGGCATGGCTGCAGCCTCAGAGCGCGGCGACACGCTGCTGTGTGCCAGTGTTTGGCTTTCCCCTTTCGCTCTCCTGCGTGTGCAAATCCCAGCTGGCCCCATCAGGTCACAAGGGATGTTTAGCACTTGTGTGTCAGCAGCTCGCCCTGCACACTGGAGGCAGCAGGTGCAAATCTCTCCCAGGTGAAGCTGCTACTCCTCAAACCCTTCTAGACTTTACAAGTGTTGCAGAAGAAAGCCATTGTATGCAAACTGGAGTCCAACAGTTAATGCAGGGGGGGGCTTTTTGCCTTTCTGTACTCTGTACTTTTTGCCTTTATGTACTGCTTTCATCACTGTGGGTTGTAATTTCATGTAGATTTCCAGTTCGTTCCATCTGCTTACACTAAACTATTTGCTGAACTCTGTCCTGCATCTGCTGATGTTCAGGAAACCAAGCCTTTATTTTTTACTCTGTAGACTGCATGAAAGAATTCTTTATGCAAAGTTAATGTGGATGAATTCCATTTTCAAACACCTCCAAACCAGACATTCAAAACAAAATATAGATTTACTTCTATATCCTTCCCTAATTAGATTATATGTGTCCTGTGAAACAATCTAAGCTTTCATTTCAAGGAAGTATTACCAGCCTTAATTTTGCCTGGAAAAATTCGAAGCATGACCAGACATTATTGAAGTAATAAGACTTTTCTAAAGCTCTGGTTTGAAAGAGCTCTGGGAGCTGGGAATTTTGTTGTTCGGTCAATGGAGTGTTAACTCCAAAGCCTAAATCACACAACTTTAAAAAAACCTTGTTCATCTTAGGAGTGAATATAGCTACATCGTTTATGTCACAGTCTGCTACCCTGTCCCTTCAGTCATGCAGTCAGGTCATCAAACTTTCAGTTTAAAGCTAAAATGCAACTTTAAGGAGTATTTCGACCAAATTTACTGTCTGCTTTTAATCAAGTCACAAATTTGTTTCGTTTTAAATTTTCTTTAACCACTCTGATTGACTCAAATGAAAAGCAGGGATGATTGTGCACGGTGCACAATGATCTATGCCTGATATTGTGGAAATAAATTCAAGTTAAAAATGACCTCCCGATGCACTCAGGGCTCTGCTTTGCACCACCACTCATGCATCGTGACATTCTTAAACTTCTACCAGTAAAGTCAACATCAATATTACATCCATTTCTACAAAGCAACCATATAAACTTCATCTTTCTACACATGCTTTACTTTAAATCATGCATATAAATCCATCTACACGCACAGGCTGAATCTAAAAATTTGCAGATACTCAGCTGACGTATTTTCATTGTCAAACTCAGGCAACTTAAAGCCAAATTTAATGCTCCAACTCACGTTAAGAGTAAGACTGCAATATCCCAAGCTGGCTCCCAGCCTGGGCTAGGTGTAACTGGCTCAGACAAAGTGCTGTGGCCGTGCAGTGCTGTGCTGGGAGGCTCGTGGCCCAGCTAAGGGGGCATTTGCCATTTAGGTGTCTCTACACTGTTCCCAGACCTGGAAGCTTGCTTACAGCTTTGTGCTACGTCCTGCAGCACGTGGATGTCTCTCAGGGCTGGGCCTGTGCCTTTCAGCCGTGACAGAGCATTTGCTGAGCTCTGTCTGCCACCTGCCCTCCTTTCCTCTCACCTGGAGGACGGATCTCAAAGGTCTGATAACTTTGGCAGGACTGACAGGAGTGGGATGGAGGGGAGGGACCCTCAGGGGGGATGACCTCCAGCACGCTCACGCTCTCACAAGGCACGTGGGTGCTGCTCCATGCAGCAGGCACCAGTCCTCGTGCTAGCACCCTGCACCTGATGCCCCACGGTGCAGGTGGCTTGCAGTCCCTCCTAGGAGGGAGCCAGGGTCCCCTGCACCAGGGATGGGATGAGTTTGTCACTTGCAATTTCCACAGTGCTGCAGAGGAAGCAGAAACCCACAGGGGTGCCACTAAGGTGCACTTCAAACTCATCCACCCACAAAGGGAAGAAGAGATCTAGGTAGAAAAGAACCTAAATGAGCAGCGGCCAAGCTTCTGTCATTTCCCAACACCTCTATTGTTTCTCCACTGACTAAGGAGAAAAGGTCTAAGTGGTGCATATGGAGTTTGCCCCTGGAGATGGGGGAAGGGAAGGAAATTAAGGTACAAATATATAATTAGCTGCCTAATGTGAGGGACATAAAACATAGACATTTTTCATTCTGCCCCAGAGGTGACTGAGATTGTAGAATCTCTGGGTAAGAAATCAATGCACAGACTGTCAGGTAAATACATATTGAAATATAAGTGGGGGGTAAGTTAATAGTTCTGTGAGGTCATATAATAAAGTCTATAGTTCTTTCATCAGCACTGTGAACAATGCAGTTACTGTGTTCCTCCCCTGGTGTAATAGCAAAGACAGTTGCTAGACTCTGAAAATAAATTATGCCATGCTTTATTAAATGGTAAACAGCTGTTCCAGCCACAATGCAGCACATGCTAATTGGAGAATGCCTTAAGCAGTCCTATAATAAAAAGCTTTTAAGAGTTGGAGAGGAAAAAAAAAAGCCAGCATCATGACAGACTTACTATCATGGGTTCCCTTAGTTAAAATTCAACACATGGGTCATTCAAGGTGAGAAGTATATTCTGGGAGAAGATCTACAGTAATGAACATTTAAGAATCATTAGCAAGCTCTTTCATGCCACGGTGCTGCAGGCAAAGATGTGCTTAGGTAGGAAGTACAGCCACAAGGTTCACATCGTGTTTCCATGTCTTGTTTTGCTAAGAGATATGCACCCAGCAATACAGCAAACGTGCCAGGAGAATTGCACTTTCTCAGGTGGTGATCCCCAGCCCAGAAACCTCACTGCTCATGGGAATCACCCTGGAGACCTGGGCAGAGGACGAGAGCTATGGCACGAGCTGGAAAAGAGCACATGGAGAAAAGAGAGAAGATGACACAGAGCATGGTGAGCCCCAAAGTGGCCACGTTTCCTGAGCTGGTGGGTCACTGTCCCTTGGCAGAGCTCTGGCCCCTCGTGCCAGCCTGGTTCTGTCGAGATGAGTGCCCAGCAGTTACCAAAGGGGCTACTAGGAATGTCAAGGTACAGAATTTTTTTTTTTTTTTAATTTAGAGGTCTCTGCTGATACCTGCAGTATCTTTCTAAGCAGCCTTGTGCAAATATCCCCACTTTGCACCTCAATTTTCCCATCTTTACCTTGCATTAAAAGAACTGGAAGCCTGGTGTGCAAAAGTCCCTTAAGAGTCCTGAATGATAGGTCCTATGAAAAACCTAAATGTATTTATAGCAGCTACTAACTGACATAAGCATTTGCCCAGGAATGACATTCAGATATATGGCACTCAGACTAGCAGACACTTGCTTTCAGGGAAATTGCCCACGGAGCTAAACTAGGTGTGCGTGCGTGTGCATGCGTGTAAGTGTGCGTGCAAAATAAAAACAGCAAAAACAGTTTCACTGGAGAGAATAAAAAAGGGAAAGAACCATGTTTTCCCCACTGCACAACACAACAATTCCTCGTCCTGTCTTTGGGACTTCTCCTTTCTAAAGAAAAAACACTGCAAGATGAGTGCTGCATGGTGAGCGGGATGATTTTTTTTTCCTTTTTTTTTAAGTTTGCAATAAGGAAGGTGCTCAGAAATGAGGAATAAAGGACATGCGTCAACCCATTAGATGGCATGCAAATATTTCATTCTGCTCATACAAATCATACGATGCGCCTGCAAATTCCTGCAACAAAGCACTGGTTTAATGGAACTGCTCTTCCTATAGAAATGGAAACAGGTAAAGTTTTCCTTCATTGGACTGTGTGAGCATTTCCTTTATAAATAAAAGCTGCAGTATCCAAGGTATTTCCTTTGTTGTGTCACCTTTAGGACTTACTATTTGAAGTATTCCATTGAAATGGCTACGCTCTGTGCAGTGTTCAGAATTTTAAGTAAAACCTTAAACAGTTACAAATCAAAGCATCAGGGTACTTTGAAGAAGCACATACACTATATACATTGCATTCTGCATGCATATGCATTGCTGGTATCTATATATCATCAACACATTCACAAAAAAAACCATTACAGCTTTGGGGAAAAATATTTCAAGCAAAATATAAACATTTAAAAAAATAAAAATTTTCAAAACTCAGATTTCAGCGTCTTTAGGGCTTGTTCACATGTATGCTTTTGAAATATGTCAGATTCTAACAGCAATCACCATGACATTTTTCTGACATTAACCCAGTTGTTTTGATAAATGTTGCACTACAATAAGAAGATACATTAATTAAATAATTATAAATAATGATTTTTTTCCTCATGCATTCATTGAATATTTCAGGTTTCAAGGTATCGATGTTTTACACCTACATCTGGTTTTATAGCTTCTTCCTCACTCTCTGTGATTTTTGTTCCTCTTCCAAAAAGAATGCTTGAGGAAATTCTGTGCTGTCTCACTCAAATTTATAATTAATGTAGCAGAAAATTATATTTCTAATTAAATAAAACTGAGCATGAATTGAGGCAAATGCTTGAAGCATTATAAACAGTACAAACTTGGGAGAGGAACAAAATCGCAAACAATGAGCAGGTAATGTAACTGCATATATTAGAAACATCTCAATTATTACATCCACAAAGGCAGAACCTAAAAAGCTGCATTTCATAAGAAGGTGTCATGTTGACATATATTGCTCATTAAAAAGGGTGCCGTTTGTATATGGGTTACTGTTCTTCATATGCATGAATACTGGTAACACTTTGTGGGGAAGGAAAGCCCTTGAGATTTTGTGTAGTTTGAATATTTAATGTAACAATAGTTTGCTCCCTAATAAAGAAAGGGAAGAAATTTGGGAGACGAGGACATAAATTTGCCTATTTATTATGTTGCGCTGACTGCAGCTGGGTATCGGCACCCCCCGTACACCTCTCCAGATCTGCTGTTGAAATTAGTGACTGCTCACAGAGGCTGCTCTTTAACCACAACCACGGAGACTACAGACGACAAGCTCCCCCACGTCCCCTTTTTAGGCAGAAAATAGCAGGCAGTGTCTATAATATTCGTATATTATATATATATATGTGTGTGTGTGTGTGTGTGTACTAACCTACTAGTTATCTCTGCTTACACCCCGGCTGTCGGCACACTGTCAGCTGTCAAGGCGATAAGGTGGGCAGTTTAAAGAAGATACCGAAGCCTTAAGCTTCTTAATGTGCCACGAATCAATCCCATGAAAGCAAACAACTTGAAAAAGGGTTATATGTCTTTGGGAAATCTCTCGGCTCCCCTCGCCTTGGCTGGAGCCGGAGCTGGCGCTGGAGTTGTCTCACCCTGGTGACCCCTGAAGCGGCCCGGAGGGACTGTGGAACAAGGCCGTTCCAGGAGGCAGCTCGCTAATTGAGGGGTTGATCGGGGGGAGAGGGACCCCGCTCTAGCACGTTAAGTGTCCAAATCAAGCATGACCAGATTGACGTCGCCAAATCGCCGTCTGGAGGCCGCTCCACGCCAGGAGCAGCAGGGCTTGTCACACCTGATGGGGCCCCGCTCCGTCTCCATCACGCCGTGTTAGGAAAGGGATGCGTTACAGGGCGGGAGCCCACGCCCCGTGTGGGTGATTGCTGCTCCCCAGCTTTCCTTTTCCCTTCCAAACGTGCCCGGGCGGCGGAGGCGCGCCTTGCCAGAGGCAGGAGCTGGCGGCTCCCGTCTCACAGCCCACCTTCATCGCCCCTCCAAAAGATCAGGTGGGCTCTCGCAGCTCAAGGGGAGCAGTTAGAGGAATTAATTCCGTCTTTCGGGCTGAACGGGCATGTGCAAAATGCTCTGGAAAGAAGGGTGTTTGGGGGCTGCTGCCTTTGCCCAAAGACACCCAAAAAGGGGGAGTTGTAGCGACGCTTTGGGCTCCAGCCCTTAACTCCCAAGTGCTCCCAGCTGCCCTGCAGGACTGGAAAGCCTTCCTTGGAGAGAAACAGAGACTGAAGCGGGGGGATTCAGAGCACAAAGGGCCGTAAAAATGGTGAACTCTCGGGCCTTTCAATCATGGGGGGGAATGCCTGTCTTCCACACTCCTGAAAATCCCCCTCATCAGCAGTTTGATCAAGGTGACAGAGACAGTCTGGGATTTAATCCCGTCTAGGATTAAAACTCAACAGTTCCTGCCCCACGGTCCTCAGCATGCATCTACTTTAAAAGAGAGAAGTTCTTATTTTTCCATACTGTCAGGAGATGCAGCCACAATGTGGTCAAGGTTGTCCTGTCAATTTATCTGTTATTTATGTAGAGCAGGGGCCTCCTGAGCTGCACTGAGGTAAAATTTAAGCTGAGGAGGAAATATAGCAGGATGGGAGTTGTCAGCCTCTGAAATTCAGTGGAGACACTCACAGGCAAACGTTTAGGGGGATATTATAAAGGCTTGAGTAAATCTTTCCTAAACAGCATACATTGTTATATGATGATATGAAAGCTGGCTCTATAGGACTATCAAATCCAGACTTTATTTCTCTACTTATTCAGATCTAAAGGAGGACTGCACAAAGTCAGGGCATAGCAAGATGTGATTTAGAGGAAAAAATATTGGAGAGAGACTGCAAGGCATTATATGGAGAGTATTTCCATATTAACTTTGAAATTTCTTGGGAAACCTGAGCTAGCTTTTGTTTTTTTCAGTTATAAAAAGCTAACAGGCAAAGCAAACCCACATCAGACCCGACATGTCTACCACTTTACATAAGTCCCTTTTCCCCCTGAAACTTAGGGAACCTTCTGTGAGAAATATCTCTCTGTGGCTTTAATACGGATTTTTTTTTTTGATGGAAATATGGAGAGAGAATAGTAGAGGAAAAGTCTCAAAAGCATCAGCAGAAATCATTACAAGAGGACTAGCACCTAGCTATAGATCACATACACTGTGTGTATTGTACTACCCACTGCCTTTCACGTGTTTTGGAACGGTGGTCACCAAATTACATCTCAGACATGACAACAGATAGCTGCAGAAATCGGGATGAAATCTTCCTCCACCTGCAATATCCCTAACCCCAGAAATTCTTGACTAACTCAGCAAAAGTTGTCTCACCGTGTTTCCCCACCCTCCCTCCAAAACCGGTTCCTCTGCTCCCGCTGCCAGACCCCAGACACGATTAGAGCGCGATGGCAGAGCCAGCATTCCTGGGCATCACTCTGGAGAAGGGGAAACGGGCGTTTTGTTTGCTTTCTACTGCTGCTAGGACTCTGAGCCCCTGCAGATGAGCTGATACTGCAGCTTATGCCTCGCCTGCCTGTTGCAGCAGGGAGCAGCAGGCACTGCTGCCAGCACAGGCAGGCTGCAGCGATAAGGGAGCAGAAAGTGGCAGCGAAGCAATCCCCTTCCACTGAGGTGCTGCAGCAGGTAAATGCATCCTGCTCTGGACTCTCTCTGCGATATCCCAGGGCTGCCTTGCTCTAGGGCTGGTGCAGGCTGCTGCAGTCAAGGAGGTGCAGCAGTTTGAGGGGCAGGGAAGAGGCAGATTGAATTGTATTTAATGTGCTCTGCCCAACACAGCAGCCCCTTGGCCCTGCCTGCTGCACTGAGTCCTGGCTATGCATCTTCACGGGGTGTACCTCCATGTGTGTTTCTGGAAGGCAATGCCTCTGCCATGGAAGCAGTAGGGGAAGGCTGTTGTTAAAAATGTGCTGCTCAAACATATGCAAGTGAGCAGTGTGGGAGAAGGCACCCTTAGGAGGAGAGACATGGCTGGCTCTGGACATTTTCATGCCTTTCCTCTGAACTTGAGGTCACCCTGAGTTTGTGACCGAATCTCCCCCTCCCTGGGGAAATATACACTGCCACAGGTGCAGCAAAGCCCAGTCAGATCTGTCCTGGCACCTGTACCAGCAGCTGGTGCTCCATAGAGCATCTAAAAATATTCCACAGACACACAGTCCCATGCGTGCCACCCACCCGTAACCTTAAAGGGAGAGAAGTCTGGCAGCACTGAAGGAGTATTCTCTATTTTCCTGCACTTTTTTTGGAGGCCTTTGTCAGTGTAGAGAAGATTTTAGATGCTGTCCAACCAAAAAGGAGCTACTACTGCTCCAAGCCATTGCTGGTGACCTGACTGAAGCACAGTTAAGCAGGGGATAACATTTTCAGTATCCCTGCTCCAGTACTGTAAACTTCAAGTTCCAAAATATACCCACTAGAGAAATAGGAAGTAGTGAAAATCACAGGGGTGCTTGACTCAGTCTTTTCCATCTTGTTTCTGCCAGCAAAATATAAGCCATTAGATAAAATGCTAACTTGGATTGCAGATCTTTTATTTATTCCTCCCTACAACTGTTCAGTCCTTTGTCTTTGTCTGTTTCTACCTCATTCTATTCATCTTCTCTCCTTTTTATTGCTATTTCTTTTATTGTTACCTTTCTCTGCTATTCAGGCTTTTTTTTTGTTTCAGCCAGGTCCATCCCTGTGCATAGTTACTCACTCTCACTTAACACATTACACTTTTGTGCAGACCCTGACCCAATTCACCTTTCCACCCAGGTTTCAAGCCTCATCTTCCACTGGAGTGCATTTTCCTTCTAGCTCCAGTTAGATTTGAGGAACAAAACTTTTTCTAAATTGTAGTGAGGGGCTTCCAATGTTTCCAGTCTGAAAGTTACCAGCATTTCTGAGGATTTACAGAGGTATTTGGCATGGTCACCATAACAAACTCAGGACATGTTGATACATGGTCTAGTCTGCCTTTCCTATCACCTGTGAAGTTAGGTGGGAAGTTTTTTAGGGGAGTTGGAGCTATGTGATCTCTAAGGTGTCATCCAACCAGAATTATTCTGACTCTGTGATTCTCTGTAGCTTAAGAGGTGACTTGAAAGTCTGTATTAAGGGTCATGAATGATGATAGATGAATCTTTCCCTTTCTATAACCAGCTACTGGTTGTAAGAGCTGCAAGGGAGGGGATTAGGACAGGCCTCTTTAGAAAAGAGCCTGCCAAAATCTTATTTATTAATGTAGTGAGAATGGTTGTAAGGGATACTCCTGTTCAAAGTTTACTGTTGTAATTGGCTACTCTACTGGACCCACTGTACTCATACCTCAGGCAGCACACAACCAACTAGAAAAGGCTCGAGCTGCAGCAGTCCTCAGCTCTGCACAGCACAGCTATTCCTAATTTCTTGAATGAAAAATTGTCCTACAAATTGACATTTGGAGATTTGGGGTGGAACTCGGCATTTTGAGAAACAGGCAGACAAAATTCTCAGCGGTTTCTCATGTCCAAATTCTTTGGGAATCTAGCCTCGAGCTCTTCATTTTGATGTGGTTCATTTTAGCATGAGAGGGCAACTTGAGATGATTTTAATTAAAAAAAAAAAAAAAAGAAGAAAATTATCCTCTTTACAGACATGCACGTAAAGGGGGAAATAATAAGGCCAAAGCCCTTCATGCTACATTTTAATTGAAGCTGGGGAAGTATTAATCAGAGGGCAGGGAGACATTTCGGGACAATCAGTTGCACATGAGATATGAAGCACACCCAAGGCCAGTCCTGCCTGGCAAACCAGCACCGTGGCAGCAGCCCACACAGGCCTGGTCTGCCCTGCTAGAGCCAGCATTTGCCTCACAAAGTGCAGCCTACTGCAGCCACTGCTCAGCAGGGATTTTGTCACCTGCTGCCCCACCCAAGCAAAAGGCAGCTTTTTCCTCTAACTCTTCCCAAAAGTTCTGTTAAGGGATTTCCCCACTATTCATTTGCAAGTATTAAATTGACCTGAAATGATTGGTGGATTTTTCATACTGATAATGGCCACAAATTCTGCCATGTGCTCCTTATGTACCTGCTAGCAAACCCACAGAGGTTAGAGGTGCTATTTCTGACTGAGCTGACCAAAACCCTGCTAGTCTAAAAAAGAGTAATACTTTACAAGCTGCGCTTGTACAAATATGGGTTTTCCACTCGTGCTAGATGGTTTTATTGTACTGACACAGTATATGCCTATTAGGAGTATTTTGCCAATATTGAATGTCAATATTTCTAGAAGGGCAAGTTTTCAAAGTGTTGGATATTCCTTGGTTCTATAAAGAAAAGATTGCAGACATCAGAGGGATGAATCATATCCACACCAGTTTCCTGGACTGGACCATGTGTTACCACACTGTAAGAGTCTGTCTGGGAAAAAAACCCCAAAGTTATGTACAAATGGAACAAATGTCTGATACCAGGGAGAAGTGTTTTATCCTAATGAAAAAGCCTGCTTGTTAACTAGGCTTTGCTTAGCATTTTTATTTTTATTTAGAGTGTTCCCACAGGCCTATTAAATTCCCCTACTCTTAAAACTAATTAAATTATTTTTAATTTTAATTATCCAAGATATCTCAATTCATAGATTATAAATTGTAGAAAGAATAAAACCCCATAGTGTGGAGTAATAGTGTGCAGCTTATTGCAGTTAGATCATTGCTCTATAATTCCATAGTCTTCCATATTTTCTATTTATTTCCAAAACAAATGCTTCTTTTCAGCTTATTTTGATTCCATACTCTTTTCCAACAAAAAGGGTTTTGTTTGCCATCAAATGCTATTTTGTTGTTTTTTTTTTTTACATAGTCACAGCATCTCTGAGCAGACCTGAAATTCCAGAATCAGTGAATACTTCAGGAAGTACAGGACAGAAATTCACATTTGCACCTGTGTTTGTAAATGGCTGGTTTATAATCACTGAATATTTGCAAACAGCCACACTAAAATGCTTCCTGGCACAGATATTAGCTGAAATTAAATATTGCATGCTATCCTTGGAATGACAGCTTTTTCCTACCAATAACTCAGCCCATACATGGAAAACTATAGGCACCATTATCAGATCGTCTCAATTAGGAAAAAAAAGCATATGACAAAATTCTGTGTTCAAAAGAATTCACTTGAAAATTTTGTGATCTCACATTTAATCAATTATTTGTTTGCAGAAAAGGAACCACAACATTTCTGATTTTCCTGTCAAATTCATCATCTACTGTGAAAAAAGAAAAGGAGGAAGGAGAACCACAGATCAAATCTATGATTGTTGTACTAATTGCTTTAATAGAAGCTGATCTAACAGCTGAAAAGCAGGAAAAAAATCCCAAACCGTTTTTATTCCTAGGGTGATTTATTTCCATGCTGTCCCAGCATCTGCAGCACCGTCTGGTTTCAGTGAGAAAGGTGGGCAAAACTCACTGCTTGTGCCCAGCATCTGCCCCTGAACTAAATCTTTTAGGCAGGCTTAGGAAGAGGAGGAAAGGCAGCTCCCAGAACAGGTGGGGAAATGGTAACACCTTCCAACCCCTCACTGGCAGTGCCAAACACACAGACACAAGCCAAACATCCTGGGAGCCCTTCCTTTTGTAAAAGTGACCATTTATTCAGATGCTTCTTATTTTAAACGAAAAAACTTGGAAAATTCTCTGATATCACCCAGGAACAAACTGCATTTTTCATTAATTACATTTGGTCATCAGGTATAAGAAAGTAAAAATAAATGAACATAACAATGCAGGAAGGTTTTTTTTCCTCCATCAATGTCATAAGAGGTTTAATTTTTTTTTTTTGCTGTTGTTGTTCCTCACTTATTCCCTCTCCCCCTTGTAATAACCTTATTTCAGCTACTAAAAGAACATTTTGCCATGCTGATGGTAAGATTAATATATTCACCTCTGCACAAAAAATCTAACAAAGAAACAAAAAGCCTTAGAAATAATTCTCTGATGATATAGTTATAGTCCTGAAGATTGCCAATGACATAACACTATTTGTATAAATTAATTGTTAACCCCCCTGCCACAAAAATATTGCAAGTCTGTGTGTGCCTTTTAAAGCCCATCTAGAAGATGTGCTTTGAAGATGTCTGAATTTCTGAACTCTGAGCTTGGAGGTGGTTCTGCATATAAAATTGTGTTACGTGATGTCATCACTCATATTTTCGTGGTATCAAGGCCTAAATAGTTGCTAAACCATCAAGTTAATTGATTGTTGTTGAAGAAAAATATTTATTGAGCCTTGTGCAGGGCTCCTGCACCGAAGGGGCTCCACGGAGGCACTTCCAGGTGAGCCACAGGCACAGCACTGAGGGAGGAGCACACCTCCCTCAGCAGCAGCAGCAGCTCCACACAAGGACTGGCTGTGCAGGAAACAGGCTCACAGGAAGAGCTCCCTGCTTCACCAGGGAAGCAGCTTGGTGCTGCTCTGTCGCGTCACCACACCGTAAGCAGCTCTGCAAAAAGTTGTATACATTTTTTAAACAAGCAAATGCTCTTATTGTGCTCAGTAGGGTCACTTGTATTTAGGGAGATTTGCAGGACTGGCACCAAATGGGCAATAGTCATTATCCTCTTTCTCTCTCTCTCTCTTTTTTTTTTTTTTTTTTGTTTACCCACATGTGTGTAGAATCATAGGATCACAGAAGTTTGGGTGGGAAAGGATGTTAAAGATCATCAGTTCTAGCCCCCTGCCATGCACAGGGACACAGAAGAGTATATCCACAGTACAGCAAAGAGAGAATGTAAAAACACATCTAAAAGAGAGGATTTTTTTTTTTTTTTTGTGTGAATGCACAACAGATGTATCACCTCCTAGTTCTGCTCTTGTACTTATAACCACAGCTCTTCTCTAGTGCCTTGTCTGGCATGACAAAATCTCCTGACAGAGCCAGCCGTGCAGCTTCCTGCAATTCCTGCACTACTTCAGACCCAACCACCCCTTCCTCTGTCTGCCAGAGGCACGAGGAGGGCCCCACACAGGTCTCAGCAACAGCACCATTGCTGAGAATTTGAAATCAAGGCACCAAGCATTGGTGACATCAGCAAAACCAGGGAAAGCATAAGGAAGTGATGAATAGTAAGGAATTGTTCTGATCGGGGTGGTAAGCACTGCCCAGAGTGCACTAACACTTCAGCCATACATAAATTACAAGGGGGTTTCTACAGCTATTTCACATGGTGGGGTTCTCCAGCTATTTCACATGGTGGGGTTTCTAGAGCTATTTCACATGATGGGGTTTCTAGAGCTATTTCACATGGTGGGGTTTCTCCAGCTATTTCACTTGGTGGGGTTCTCCAGCTATTTCACATGATGGGGTTTCTAGAGCTATTTCACATGGTGGGGTTTCTCCAGCTATTTTACATAGTGGGGTTTCTAGAGCTATTTCACATGGTGGGGTTTCTCCAGCTATTTCACATGGTGGGGTTTCTCCAGCTATTTCACATGGTGGGGTTTCTCCAGCTATTTCACATGGTGGGGTTTCTCCAGCTATTTCACATGGTGGGGTTTCTCCAGCTATTTTACATGGTGGGGTTTCTCCAGCTATTTTACATGGTGGGGTTCTCCAGCTATTTTACATGGTGGGGTTTCTCCAGCTATTTCACATGCTGGGGTTTCTCCAGCTATTTTACATGGTGGGGTTCTCCAGCTATTTCACATGGTGGGGTTTCTAGAGCTATTTCACATGGTGGGGTTCTCCAGCTATTTCACATGGTGGGGTTTCTAGAGCTATTTTACGTGGTGGGGTTCTCCAGCTATTTTACATGGTGGGGTTTCTCCAGCTATTTCACATGGTGGGGTTCTCCAGCTATTTTACATGGTGGGGTTTCTCCAGCTATTTCACATGGTGGGGTTTCTCCAGCTATTTCACTTGGTGGGGTTCTCCAGCCTCAGTGGTTTCACCCTCCCAGCAGCCTCTCAGTCTCTGGAGATTAAAGGTATTGAAATATGTCCAGAATGTTTGTTCACCTGTTCTCAGCTGCTGGTTCCATCTGCATGTCCAATTCCACAGTGGAATTAATTTATGAACTTTTTCCTCCCCCCACCAGTAGTTTTTGGGGTCATTTCCCAACACTCACTGGTGACCTTTCCCCATGGTGGAGTGGTTCAACAGCTGGCCAGATGTGAGACAGCTGGAAAGGTTAATTGCTCTTGTTTTGAGGTTTTATCAAAAAAAAAAAAAAAAAAAAAAAAAGGCATACTGTGTTTATACCTGAATTGTTATTTCACCTACAGTAATCACTACTATAAAAGGAAGCTCTCCATAAAGGAATTATTCAGCAAAAAATGTGTGTATATATGTTTGAAATAAAAGTTTTTTTAAAAAAAACCAACAAAATTTTGTTTTCACAGTATGTGAGACAGAATTAAAAAAAAACCCAACCCTACAGTTAAAAATTATATTGAAATATTGAATAATTTTAATGCATACTGGAACACCCACACATTGCAGAATTCAAACCTACAAGTAAAATTGACTACAAAACCAAAATTGGCTTTGTTGGCTTTTATTGCCCTAATCTCTGAGAAATGTGAAAAGCAAACAAAGAGAAAAAAAGTTTGAATAGCAAACGAAAATGGATTTCAGTCCTATGCTTGTAATAAATAAACTGTTTGCAACAGAAATATTTCTTTAGAGCATGCAGTAGAACTTAAATTTGGCACCACCTCTTTCAAACTCTGTTGAAATCTTGTGTAAAATAAATATTTTTCTTCAACAACAATCAATTAACTTGATGGTTTAGCAACTATTTAGGCCTTGATACCACGAAAATATGAGTGATGACATCACGTAACACAATTTTATATGCAGAACCACCTCCAGGCTCAGAGTTCAGAAATTCAGAAATCTTCAAAGCACATCTTCTAGGTGTGCTTTAAAAGGCACACACAGACTTGCAATATTTTTGTGGCAGGGGGGTTAACAATTAATTTATACAAATAGTGTTATGTCATTGGCAATCTTCAGGACTATAACTATATCATCAGAGAATTATTTCTAAGGCTTTTTGTTTGTTTGTTAGATTTTTTGTGCAGAGGTGAATATATTAATCTTACCATCAGCATGGCAAAATGTTCTTTTAGTAGCTGAAATAAGGTTATTACAAGGGGGAGAGGGAATAAGTGAGGAACAACAACAACAACAAAAAAATTTAAACCTCTTATGACATTGATGGAGGGAAAAAACCTTCCTGCATTGTTATGTTCATTTATTTTTTTGTGACTTTCTTATACCTGATGACCAAATGTAATTAATGAAAAATGCAGTTTGTTCCTGGGTGATATCAGAGAATTTTCCAAGTTTTTTCATTTAAAATAAGAAGCATCTGAATAAATGTTCACTTTTAAAAAATGACTTAATGTACATGTTCTATTGCTCTTTCACTTAAACCTTTCAATTCCTTTCATCTCTGGGGAAGATTTTGGGTTGATGAACACAAAAATGGCATGATATTCTGTGGAAAAAAACCAAAGCAACCTGTTGTGGAGCTTCTAAGCTCAGAGGGCCCAGACACTTGCATTTTACACTTTGCTGGACCTATCAGATACAGAAATTATTCTGTTTATCTTCTGCACAAGGGCTGCACAGTTAGTGTTTGAGAAGTTAAAACTTCTTCACCAAGTTGTGTTTTTGCTAAATAATTGCAGAAGGCAGATAAAAACCAAATGGCTTGTTGGTGCCCCACAGGCTTTTTTACATCATGAACTAGCAATTAGAAATTTGCAATGAAGAACTGGGAAGGGGCAAATAAATTCTAGATCCCAATTAGGTACCAGTAAGTTGACCACTATTAACTTAAAGCCAGCATCTGGTGATTTAACTGTGCAAGGTTAGCCACAACACAGCATTTGTTCACAGTGAACTGCTAATCTCACTCTGCTCCTAAAACCAAAGACAAATATGGACAAACTGGTTCAAATTAACCAGGACTCACTACTCATTTTATGAAAAGCACTGGGTGTGCCTTGCATGCAAAAGCAACAATTGGTTATGCACTGTGGTGCTACAATGCTGCGCAGCAGAACTGCTTAAAAATCTGAAGTATTCCTAAACTGTTTCCCTTAAACATTTCTGCAATAAAATCTTATTGAACTGTTGCTTTTATTAATTTTTTACACATCAGACACCAAGTGAATGCAAGTTGATTTTTTTTTTCCTTTTCTCCCTTCTGTGCTTTTTTTTTTTTTTTTTTTTAACTTTACCTACTACTAGCAAATAAACTATCCCTCTTTTTTAATAAAACCACAGCCTTGAATTTTGGCCCCTTAATAGTAGCCTACATGGTCGACTACCCTTGGTGTTAAATTTTCTTAAATTGTATTTCTGTCAGTATATCATTTTTTTAAGCAATGGACCCTATAATAGCAAGCTCTGTTCTGTCAGGAGTACATTTTAACAGCGTGACACAAGTATTTTTCACTACAGGAGACAAACAATGATATGTATTACATGCAGTAAACATTGCCTTTGGTACATAGGGTTCTCTTAGCATTCATCTGTCTAAAATTTCATTGTGTCCTGCACAGGGAAAAAAAAAAAAAACCTGCCTCTCATTATCTATTGCCGAGGGCTGTAGGTTTGTAAAGTGCCAGCAATGCATTGTCACATTTCTCACAAAACAAGGGCTTGATTGAATATTACAAGAGCGGTAGAGACCCAGCAAGGTGGATTAGGGGATATTTTAATAGTGAAAACAAAATAACAAGCCTTTCACTGAGCTGCTTAACTAACAGTATTGTAATCAATTTTCTCTTTTTTTCCCTTAAAACAGGCCCCTTTTCCCCAAAACAAGTAGGGACAAGAATTTCATAAAATAAAGACATTTTGTGCTTAATAGCATCCTGGCAAGAGGAGAGGAAAAATGGCAATTTTTCTGTGGGAAATGCACCCAAGCCTGTGATTTTACAGAGCAAGGATTGTGATAGCAGTAGTTCCGAAATTCACAGTGAACTTTCGTAGGGGCTGCAGTTCAATAGTTAATCAGGCTGTTATACTCCCAGTTGCTTGGGAAAACAACTTTCCCAGTGCTCACGCACATGAAGTGCCCTCTAGGTACAAGGGACCACCCCTGAGAATCTTTTCTCTGGCATCTCTGTCACACTTTAGGTGGCTGCACACGACCTCACGTGAGCCATGGGCAGCAGGGTCAACCCCTCTTTTTTGTGCATGGGCTAGGCTAGGAGTGGATTTATAAATGGCTCAACACTGGCACAATTCTCCGAGTCCAAAAAACAGCAGGACTGTGGAGCACTTTGGGAGGCCTCATTGCCTTTGCTGGACTCAAACATGACTTTCCTGCAGCACCTTAAACTGCCAGCACCATAAATGGGCCATGTGCAGAGAATTATTCAGGAGAATAAAATCAATCAAAGTGTACAAAATTACTCGGATGAAAAACCAACGCATTATTCATTTGTTAATTGATCCTTAAAAGAAATTATGATTTTGCCCCTCCCTTTGGAGGTAGAATCATCATGGTCAGAGAAGGAAAACAAGCAAGATTGATTTAATTTTTTAGAGAGTCTGGGTAAATTCACTCCACCACAAAACCATTTTCTGTTGTAGGCAAATCACTCCCAAGCTCTCAGCTGTCTCTGTTTTAACAACCAGAACAGGACATTTTCTCAGCTCCAAGGGAACAGACACCTTGGGCAGAAATCCTGCAGTCCCAGGTTCAAATGTATGGCAGAATTTCCTCCCTCAAAATCAGGAAAGGTTTTTAGTGCCAGGGAATTATTGGAAAGGGATTATCACCAGCACTGATCGAAAGTAAGCTGAAAACATCTTAGTCAGATCTTCTGGGCCCAAAGCAGAGAGGTCTGCAGCACACGCCAAAGCAGCAGGCTGTATCCAGAGGATGAGGTTAAAACAAGCAGCGTGTGGAGCTGGGGAGGGAGAGAGGGAAAAGGGGAAGCAAATGTCTTTTTAAAAGGTGACAAGACTTCTTAAAAGGCTGTTATGGAAATTACCAGGGATTTCTTCTTCCTCAGAATATTTTAAATTAAAGCCCTGGCATACAAAACGTCCAGTGGATCGATGGAGGAGAGGCAGATACACAACTCTTTATCCCAGGCACATAGTTCATTTTGCATCTGATAACTGTTGGCTGTTGTCAGCACTGTTTAATGGCTGGGGGGGGGGGGGGTTAAAGGAAGAGAAATTTACAGCTGTTTCACAGAGACAGAGAAGAGATCATTTGCTCTACATAGCCTTCAAAAAAAGAAATATAGAGAGGAGCTGGCATTGGTAAATGCTGAGTTTCCTTGCCAAAGCCTGTAGCCTTATGAGATTCTCTATGCATCTTCTCAGCAGAGCTGAAGAAGGTTTGGCTGGAACAAAATTGCTTCTCACCAGCAACATCTGCTACGAGATCTGGAGATCTCTGTCATAACAAAGCCTGTTTTCAGATTCCTGCCCTCCTGTAGGTGCTGAGTGCCAGATGAAGGGGCTGGAACAGGATAAATGGACTCTGCAGGCCCTATATCCAACTGAGTGGGAATTGCCATAAGAATGGGGAAAGGCAACCATAACCTCCCTCCCAGCCAAGGGCCCTTCCGACAAACTCTGCTTTGGCAGAACCAAAGGACGGCTCACAGCAGATGTTCTGGAGAGACTTGGCAACATTATGCTGAGCTCCTTTGGCAGTGCAGGTCTGTAAGTGTACAAAAATAACTCCAAGATTCTTAGGCTGAAATTTCAGCACTGGGTGCAAAATTCCTGGGTTTTTTTTTTTTAAGGAAACTTCCCTGTCCAGCCATGCAGGAGCCACTCTGGCAGTCACGCTGCAACTAAAGCTCATTTGGGGCAGCCCCAGTGACCTGACAGAGACAGTTCCCGTGTGGCTCCCCACACTCAGAAGCCAGACCAGCTTCCCCAGAGCAGAGTTCTGGGTGTCTGGAACCATGAAGCAATTTATTGAGGGCGCAGTAACACAAACATTTTGAGCTGGTGCCTCTGAGGAGGGACCCCTAACTAAAGAACCCCCAGGCTTTTGTCCCCTCACAGTCCAAGCTCAAGGTTCTCTGATGTTTTCCTGCCTAGCCATCAGCTCCTGCCTTTCTCTGAGTGCCCACAGGTCCCTGAGTTTGCAAAGCAGAGCTACCTGCACAGGCTGTGCTCTTCCACATGTTTAACTCTTTCCTAAGTGGTATGTCTCCAGCAGGACCTGTCTGAGGGGGTTCCCACCAGCACTTCCTTCACCCTGACAGAAAGGAGCTGAAAAACTGGAAAACCCAGGCTGGGGATGCAGGGAAGCAGAATGGTACTGGGCTACAGGAGGCTGTCAGAAAAAAAAGTACCAGGGAGGCTGAGGGAGAATCCTAGGTGTTGCCACATCAGCCAACATTGCTCAGAGAGCTACTGCCCAGAGCCTTCACTGCTTTACCCATCCAGCCATTATGTGTCAGATCTGCAGCCTGACCTCTCCCACCTCTCCCTTTCTCACAGCATGGAGGCGGGGAAGGGGTTTCAGCAGCCCTGCTCTCTGCACCAAAATAATAAAAAAAGAAGTAATTATTTGACCCATTTCCACTCCTTCATTTCTAGAGAATGCAATATTGAGGCATCAGTGACAACTGTGTCTTTAACACAGCTGATCTATAAGGACTGCCAGGTAATTAGGTTGCTTGATTTCTTGAGACTACGGAAAAAGCCAGGAAGCCCACGGTGGGCACACGTGCTGTAATTGCTGTGTAACAAGATGCTCACCCATCTGTCCAGAGTCCTGTGCATTCATTCCCTCCAACCCCACTGACAGACACAGAAGGCCAGTCTGACTTCAGCACTCATAGGTGACATTGCTAGAAGAGGCTCGCCCCCACCTGCTTTTTACTACAGCAATTAAATATTCATGCATTTGCTACAAAGCTTCTAAAGCAGATGAGAAATACTCATAAAACTAGATTTAAATCACCTCACCTTTAGCATTTCATCCCAGACACTTTGCAAATGCTGGAAAAGGTGTTGACTACTCCTAAATAAATGCATGTGGGGGTAAAAACAGAGACAAACTTCACATGCTGCTCACAGCTCTGTGTCAGTGCAGCAGCCTAATGTAAAACCAAGTCCTTGGCTAGTGCTACCATGAGACTTTCATGTGCAGACCAAAGACAAAGCTGGGGACCTGCTCTCCTCCCTTGTGCATCAAGCTCGTAGCAGAGGGAGAACAAGCAAGCAGGAGAAGCTAAAAGCAGGCTGGATTTTTCCATAGCCATAACTGTGTATCCTTCATCATCCTCAGACACAACTCCTTTTCTTGTACTTCCCCACCACAAATTTTGGGAAGATTAAAAAGCTCTAAAATCTGTTGTTAAAACTCACAAACTAGAAATTCTGTGCGTCGGTGCAAGCAGCGACTTGGCTTGTGGGACTTTCTGGAATCACTGCAGCAAGTCGTGAATGATGTATGAAATGAAAAATCCCTGCTCACTGCACACAATTCAGATAGTAAAATCTCCCTGGAGCATTAAAAAAAGGCACTTGAACGTGTCATTTTATTTTTGTCCTGTGCCAGAAGACTCCCTCATCTCTCCCCAAGAACATGCAGATACCTCAGCTATCACCAGAGACAAGAAAGCACTCTTGGAGCTAAAGTAGATGGGTTCAGTTTACACAGTGTTTCCAGGAAAAGACACAGTGACCTGGAGCAAACCAGACAGAATTATATTGGACTCAGGCCTTCCTCCAAACACAGGTTTTTGGTCATTTTTTAAAGTAATATCTAATCTTATCAGCCTGACTCTATAACTTGATTGACCTTTGGAGATTGCATTAAGGAAGCAACAACAGCATGCTCAATGCAGTTAGGACCATGAGGAGAAACATTTGATAAAAATATCATGTGTGTGACTAGACATCATTTATGTTGGGACAAATACAGCAACATGCTTGGAATTCAGGCCTTTATTCTTTCTTACCCCTTTACTGGAACTTTGTTCCTTGCCTGCCCTTTGGTGGTGACCTTTTAAATCTGGCAGAGCCAAATGCCTGCTGCCATAATTTAGCCATCTTTTGACTTGCTGCATGTGGTGCTAGTACAATGGGACAGGAATTTTTTTCTTGTGGTTTTTGAATTGTCTGGGGTTTTTGGGGTTATTTTTTTTTTGGTTTATTTTTTTGTTTTTCCTTTCTTTTGGAGGGAGGGGGAAGCTGTGGCAGCAGCAATACAGAACTCAGAGGAATGTTGGATTGCTCTCGACAGGGTTTTCTTCCTTACCACAACTGCATGCAGCGGGCAGCCTCTGCTCACACACACACAGAGCCCCCCTCATCCCTTCCTCCACATCCAAAATGACAGAAGATCTCCAGAATTAATCTTGCAGCAAAACCACTCAGTTTGGAGCACACAAACTGTCACTCTTTCCCAATGGCTAAGAAGTGGGGAGTTGCCCAGTTTGCTGGTGCTCATTTCGAGCAGAGGATGGAAAACTGACAGCAGGAGTACAAGTCTACGGAAGAGTGATCTGTCCAGATGCAGACGTCTTGGTGGCTGCATTTAGTTTTAGGAACAGAAAGCAGGGGTCCCATCTAAAGACAACTGATGTTGTCTCCTCTTGACAAGTTTTCCTAAATTTGCAATTTAATAATTTTTCCTCCCAAATTCTGGTGATGAGGAAGGACGGTCACTTACGCTGGCATGACGCATCTGTCATTTTCAGCATTCTGAAATTTCGGGGAAAGCAGCTGTTAGCCCTTCCACTTCTCTTGTTTCTTCCTATAAACAGCAGAGCTGTGCCTACTCCTCCCCCTTGTGCACAGCAGCAGGAAGAAGGGACGGGGGGGATCATCAGGGGCAGAACTTCGCATGTATCCTCCACCCATCAGCACTCCTGCCTTCAGCGAGCAGCTCGGCAGTGAGGACGAATTAAAAAATTGGATTTTTTTTTTTTTTTTTTTTAATTGGAGCAAACCAAGAAGGAGACAGCAAAACCTCTGCTCGTATCTGCTGAGCTCCTCCTGTCAGGAAGATGCCATCTCTGGGTGTCAGCACCCAGTCTGGACAGCAAAGCCCTGCAGGCAGCTCCTGCAGCACAGGGGCGATGGAAGGATGCTCTCCAGTGCCTTTTCTCAGCAAACACACCAGGTCTAGGCCAGGATTGGTTTCACAAGAGCTCAGCTAGAGCTTAAGGAGCCAAAGAACCAGGGCTTAAAAGCATGGATAAAACAGTTATTCAAAATTTGGGGGGGAGAGGGTTAGTTCCTGAGTGCCTTGCAGGGATAGTGGTTTCCGGGCTTACAGTGACAAAAATTCACATCTTTCCACTCAGGCAAGATTTTTTTCTGGGAAACTTAACATGCTTGCAATCATTTTGTAAATCTGTTTCCTTCTCATTCCAGTTTTTTTTTTTTCTTTTTTTCTTTTTTTTCCGGGAGGGAGGAAGAGAGGGAGTGGATAAGAAATACTTGTCCCCTATACCAGCATTTCATGCCCTGCTAAAAGCAACAGTATACTTGTTATATAATATTGACAGTATTGCACAAATAACCCAAACAGGAGGCACGTGGGAGTTGGTGGCAAGAACTAACTTTTTCAAAAAGCACACCTTAAAACCAGAAGGATGAGGAGAAAGAGCTGGGTCTGAGAAGCAAAGGATTTTTGGTGGTTAAATCAGACAGGATTATAAAGTGGTTGCTTGTCCGCTAAAATAACCTTACACATATATTTTTACAAGCACATATATAAAATAGACAAAAATTACTTTTTCAACAGGTCATGAAGAAAATCTGCCACCATAGTGAGATGATGTGATTAATAACAAGATTACTCAGGATAGTTAATGCTGGAGTTATTTGTTCAGACACAGTGCATACCTATCAAGACTGATAATCTGGCAAATTACAGTAAATTTTGCAAATATATACCTGAGTAAACCTCAGGGATCTTGTAGCAGAGGAGGTATATTTGTGCAAGGAGGGAAAAGAGGTGGATGAAAGCAAGCACCCGCTCACCACAGCAGGGAGAGGCTGTGCTTGGAATTATCCCATGGCCAAATTGTTGAATTGTTACCACCCACCCCACGTATTTCAGGGGTGCTCTTACAAAACACACTTGTATGTTTTACCTGTAATTATCAGGTGAGAACCTAGGAGGAGCAGGGAGAATAAAGAAAGATGCTGTTACGGGAAAACGCTGGGGCTGTGCTGCACCTGGGGACAGAGAGTAATTGGGAGCCTGCCTGGGACCCATCAGGGGTCGCCGTGAAAGGCCTCAGAAGAGCACAGAAGACACCCAGCGCTGGATGTGTGCTCTTTGTTTTGCTCTCTGACTCCCTCCCCAGCAATTCACTCCGCATTATGACTGAATTAGGTGAGGAGGTGCTGGGGGAAGTGCTCTTGGCTAACTTCACAGAGCAGCCAGGCTCATTAAAACCAGCACATTTGCTGCAGTGTGTGCAGCATTTCCTCCAGGTTTTAAGATTGTTTTAGTAAGTGATGTTCTGAGCAGAAAGAATACATTTTAATTTACTTTTTAGTGGCCCTGTTATAAGTATTCAGTGTCACGTTGGATTTTAATATTTTTTATTACAATATGGAGCATAAAATAGTATGAATGCAGCATCTTAATAAAAATGAACATATTCTTCTAGAAGCCTAAAGCTGCTAAGTACACAGCACATGCTCATTAGTGCAATTTTGGAGCATGAAGAGAAAGTGAATCGAGAACCCAAGGTTCACGAGCATCAGCACAAAGCCTCAGGGCTTTGTGGTAAAGTTTTGTCTCACCTCCAACTGCTGCTTCCCAGGAAAGCTGTGGAGAGCAGAGCCCATGGGTCGTAGAGCCAAGCCTAGACTTGGAGCATTAAATCATTCCCCAGCAGTGTGATCTGGGGCAGTGGTATGTAGGGTTAGCATACAAATAACCACCCTTCCTGTCAGAGGCAAACAGGGCCAGGTTGTCACAGGTGTCAGAACTTTGACTGGCATTCCCAGACAAGGCACCAAGGTGCCTGGCCAGGAGGAGAGCCCTGAGCATTCCCTGGGCCAGGGAGGTTTGTCAGCAGCACACAAGGAACAAGGACTCAGCAATTCGAGATGGGTTTGCAGGCAAAGCCACTCTACTTGTAAAGATTTGGCTCTGCTGAGGCGTGTTTCTAAATTAATAGGCCCTATACCTTTCAATAGGATTATTCAGGCTACACCAAGTCAAGCATGTAGGACATGTTTGCAGGATTAGATTTAATGTTATTTTGGTATAGAGCATTCTTAAATGTATCAGATTACAGATTAAGCAAGGAAGCCAGCAAAAACTAGTGCAGAGCAGCTTGTTATTGCAACTGCCCTCCTCCTTCTTAACACTTTGTATAAGGCAGAGAGACACATTAGGCTTATAAAGACTTGAAAAGGTGTTTTTTTTTTGTGAATCCAAACATCAGATCCTAGAAAATTCTGAATTCTGTGTAAAATTTGTTTAACACAAATTAGAAAGGGAGAAATGAAGTCTGTTTTTTATGGGAAAATGAGTTTTTAAGTTTTCTATTGTCTTAAAATCTTGCTTTTTAGTACAGTTTTTGAGAAAGAGCAGTAGCTCTGAACTGAGCTCAGTCCCAACTTCAGAAAAAAACCCTCAAGATTTATGTAGAAACAATCATAGTGACAAAAGATAAGAAAATATTTCACAATGATTGCAATTTCCATCCCTAATCTGCAGCCTGTAACTGGTTTGAACTATCTCTACCTAGAAATCCTTCCTTAAAATGTATCTAAAAGACAAAACCAAGTTCAGTGATTGTTACTTGAGCTATTGTTAGAATTTGATAAAGAATATTAAATTCTGTTTCTTAGAGTGACCATATTTACAGAAGTGGGTAATTACTAAAACTATTTGCATCAATTTTAATACATATTTATCTTGAAAGCATCCGCAAAGAAATAATATTATGAAAGAGAATAAAATAATATTTATTTTATCTCATGGTAGATCAATATAATAAACACTACCCACTAAGCTAAAACTTTATGGCTTGGACACTTGCCATGAACAAAAATCAGCTTGGGTTCTCAAGCCTTTGGAACATTTTGAACATTATATCAAAATATATGTAAGACTATCAAGAGAGAAGTGATTATTTCTGTACATCAAGTTTGAGCTTTGTTAAAAACAAAGGTGTGATAGCAGCAATGCAAGAGCAAGGGTGCATTTGCTACCTGGTGTAAGATAGTGTTTCCTTAATTAGTCCAATATGTCAATTACATTATATTCAAATGTACAATTTGACATTCTCACTCTCACCACCCCACTTCAAAACTCTAAAAAAGATACAATAACATGCATAATATTCTCTGTTCTTACCTCCCACCCCCAAAATATTTTATCTTTACATGTTGTGCAATTATCACTTTCATCTGCTATGTGCCAACATGAGATATTATCATTTTTGCAAACGAAAATATGAAAACGTTTAAATTCCACTATTACAGAATGCCACTTCACTCAAGACCTGCAGGAGAATGTCCCAAGGAACATCATTCCAGAGACACTCTGCTCTTTATAAAATTGGTGATTTTCTGCTCATGAAAATTTCCCTGTGCTGTGTTTTGCTATGAAATAGATCAACAGGGTTCACTGTAATCCCAAAGGAAAACATCTTGCAGTTAAATAATTGGGATCAGTGTGCTCTTTGAAAAATAGGTGCCAAATGCTCTCCAGCTGCTGGTAGCCACAGTTCTGATGGCAAGTGGGGAGAGGGACTGGATTGTGGATCCCTTATCCTGCCACTCCATCACAGCATTTTAGCACGTGTCTAGATTAAGCCTGCAACTGACCGTGCCAAATTGCCACGGGACTGTCAAAATCATCAACTATCAGCTCTCATTTAAACTCAGCCTTAACTGGTTTAGAGAAGATGAGACCACGATCATCACACAAGCACCTGAAGGATGTGGGATGCAGAATTCCCCCGTGGTTTTTATGTGCATGTATCACACCAAGCAGATACACAGAGATTTATGTATGATTTGAAAGATTTATATAGAATGGGATAGATTCATACATACAGCTAAGAAAGATGCATGGTTCTAGAGATAACTTGGCCATCCTTTTTACTCTTTTAAATGAAGGATCTACCATTTTTAAATGTCCCAATGAGATGCAATGAGACCCAGGTGTTGAAAGGCCAGTTGATTCAGGATAAGCAAGAAGCAGCTTCAGGAAGATGTAAAGGAACAGCACCAGAAGTACATTCCAGGGAAGGAGGTGTGGAGCAAGCAAAGCTTTTTGAGAAGTTAGACTCATTGCTTCAGACATTTGCACCTGAAAAACTTCCAAAATTCCAGAATATTTCGACCAAAACTGCCCCAAATATATAGCTTATACGTGGATTTATTAAAAAGTCACCCATTAGCATACCAAGGAATCTATTGGGAAATTAGCCATCAAAAAATAATGCATTTAATAAGGTATTCCCAAAATACAGATTCTTAAGGACTGCTATAGTTAAGACCAGTTTCATTTGGAAACTGTAAGTTGCATGCTGTGTGTTTTGGTTTCCAAATCCATCATGAATATAATTAACTTCAGTGAGAAGTTAAAAAAGAAAGCAATTTCTAAACTCAGGAGGGCTAAAGAAGAGTGTTACAATGCTAACCCATTTTGATTTTTACGTGTTGTTCAAACATCCATATCCAGAAAGAAATGCTGTATCTTTTCTGGAAGACTTGAAAAATACAGTAAATAGTAGGTAACAAAATTCAGTAATAGACCTTTTAATTACATGGCAGAGACTTGAGGGGTTTTTTTCAGTCTTCAGTGTAAAATGTCCCCAACAATTAATTAAAATTTCAAACAAATAAAAAAAAAAATAGAAATGTATAGTTTTTTTAAGGAACAGATATACAGCAGAAATCAGAACTTTTTAAAGGCATCTCTGTGTTAGGCTATTTGAACTAAATATAATTCTACTACATTATGCACAGATGCTTTGTTTCACATAAGCTTCTGGTCAAAGAATTCAGAAATTTGCCAGTTAAACCTTGGATATCAAATCCCATGTCACAATGTAGTTGACAATATTTATTCCTGAAGTCAATAACTTTATTATGGATATTATTTTAAAGATATTTCATGAGAAGTACTGGTCACAAAGTCAAATCTGAGAGGAAAAAAAAGAAAATAGCAAGGATGAAAACGAGAAAGTCACATTTCTTTTATAAGAGGTTACAGGAAACACTAAGCAGAACTACAGAATTGTTGTTCTTTTGCCAGGAACATTATCCCATCCTCTGGCACTGCAGAATTACTCCGGCTTCCCCAAAATCACTGCTTTTATTAAGCTTTTCTGAGCTGCTCTGTATTGGCAAAACCTTTGTAGTAAAATAATTTTCCATCAAAATACACGGCACTGTAGTGCTGTAATGAAGAGCTGTAGGACAGGCTTTAAGAGGCACGGTACTTTCATCTGAAAAGTCTCCTGAAATTCTTTGAACGTTTCCAGGGGATTAATGAGGTATTTTGACAACACGCGAGAAGCGTCTGGTTTTCAAGAAGCCCTATAAGAGGGAAGATTCACATTCTTGAAAATTAAACTGTGTATTTTAAGCCACTAAAAATAACACAATTATTAAAAAATTTGGCAGCTCTGAAGAAAAAATACCAGCAGATATGGGGAAACACATGGAACTACTGAAGAGCATCAAACTTGAGTACACACATTTCACAGCATTTCAACATGACTTAAACACCAATTTTAACAGCTTAATTGAATGTTTCTTATTAAAAGCTATCACAGATGAGCTAAAGAAAGAACAAGCTAAACTAGCCAGAGTGTAACTAAATCAAAGGCATTATTCTTTGCAAGTTGGGGGGATTAATTGTGCGTGTGTGCATCACTCTCCTTATCCCTTTCAACAACTGTTAAGGTGTTTGGAGGTTTTCAAAACCTTTGGCAATTAGTGGAAGAGAGAGTATTCTTGCCTCTTTTTTTCCTCTTTCCAAGACACACTAAATGATACCATTTATGTAAATTTAGAAGAACTTTAATCGCACACAGCAAAATTAGAACAAGTGGATTGCCACACCTACCATTTTAAAAAGTATTTTAAAATATTTTTAGGGCATATTCCTGCAAACTACTAGTCCCTTGAATGATTTAATGCATTGCAACAAGGATATTAGTGTGTACATAAGAGTTCAGTTCTAAAAGCTTTAGTGAAGAAAGTGGACTTCTAAAGCCTCACTTCCATAAATGCCTCAATATTCCTGAAAACCCAGAGTGCTTAAATCTTTAAAGGTCTACCCTTATTTAATCAAGCCGGGCAAGAAACATGTTGAGGAGGCATTTTGAAAAAATTTATAACCCACTACTCATGAAAATATCCACACAGAGTATTTATACATGCATTTAAGCAAGCTGATATCTTGGGTGTTTGCAATACTGCCCGTGACATGGGAGAGGAATGGGATCTGCTAATCAGCACCAGGCCACAAGACATTTTAAGTCTTTCTAAGCACTCCTACACAATAATTTTTTAAAATAATAATTGCCTTTAGAGTGCGAGCAGTTGTACAGGGAAAAGCTGCTTCCTAAATTCTTCTCTTTTCGAACTGCTCTGAAGCTAAATATTTTACAGAGGCAGCATCTTTATAATGCTTCTGGTTGAACACTTCTTTCTGTGGTCAAGTCTCATTATTTATAAGATCTTCTCCAATGTCCAGTTTTAGAGACTTGGCTTTTCTCAGGTCTTTCAACCAGCAAGTGGGGGAAGAGGAAAAAACCCAATGTGCTCTGGTGATCTACTAATTTTCATAGCTCTTCAGTGGTACTTTTAAAGTTTGCTGTATATTTACAAACAGTATCAATACTGAGGTGGAGGGGAAAGGGTGGAGGGAGAGGATAGACCTTCTGTCATCCTCCTCCCCATTCTCAGTAAGGTTCTAGATGTGTTTAAGGGCAAAAATTCCACCCCAATATATTAGTTTTGTTAATCCTTTTCTTATGATCTTGCTTGCCTGGCTAGGGAAATGATGCAAAAAGTAATAAAAGTTCTAATTCAATTTCCATGTTAAGTGGTGGATTTGGGAAAAAAAAAAATATATATCAGAAACCATATTCTTTGTGTTTACTAAGAGATATGCACTCCAACATTTAGTGTCATGGAGCTGGAGTTAAAACCAGAAACGGCAAAGATAATTTAGCTGCATGAATGCCTGCTCTTCAGTAAAATGCTGCCAAAATTAAATAGGAATGAAACAGCACTTTGTAGTCATTGGTCGCTCAGCGGGGTTTGCGTAGTTAAAAACCTAAGTGAAAAGGGTGATTGACCTACATTGCAACTAGCTTAGCACAGCTGTACTTTCATATTTCTGCTGCATCCGAGGAAGCTCATTATTTAATACAACTGAGTTACATGTAATTGTCGGTCTTTTATTTTACACTTCTAGGGGCCAGATATTAATCTCAAACGTGCAGCAGGCGTTACCGTGCATCTGGAAACATCCACGGCTGCCCATTTGCAGGCAAGGCTAAGAGAAGGGATTGCACACAGTTGCACCTGAAATTAGGAGGCTGCCCAGGGCTAGGAGAACCTCACAAATATACAGAAATCAAATGAGCAGATGGAACAGAAAGCAAATCCCTTGGCACCCCAAAGGCAAACGCTCTGCTGTTTCCCTCTTGTTTCGAGCAGAAGCAGCCCAGAACGTGCAACCAAAGCACATTTCACACAACTCATACCTGCGGTTTAAATAAGTAATAACATTCCAGTTAACAACCAGTTTGACATGTTAACAGCCCAAGGGCTGTTAACATAATGACTGGTCATTAATGGCAGTAATGACAGATTTCAAAGGGAATATTGTGCTTCTAAATGGACACGCTGCCAGTCAGAAGAGAGGACAGAGCAGGATAGGCTGATGCATTAAGATGTCACCGTACAGCTCTGGAGGAAAAGAAGGGCAGGAAAAAAAAAAAAAAAAGTTCTTGCATATTTCACTTACTATAAACGGACTTGAAATATTGGCGTAAACCTAGAGTTCCTCAAATTAAGTCTTCACTTTCTAACCCAGGAGTGTATAAGCAGAAGACAGAAGCCTGCAGGGGAATTATACTCTGCATATCATTTTCGGGGAGTGTGTTATTTCTAACGCTGAGCCCTTTCTTTGCTCAAGTCAGCTCCCACCCTCGTTAAGAGAACGGAGCTGGCTCCGGCCAGCCCGGCGCCCCGGTGCCGCACGCCACCTCGGGAGCCGCCGGAGCGCCCTACATCAATCAGATTCCAGGGCAAAGCCTCCCGCACCCGCAGCAGCTTCCAAGCTCCTTACTTCATCAAAGATTCCTTCCGTTCCCTCAATCCCTCCCGATCTGGAGGAAAAGGTTTTAATGTAGTATAATTAACTAATTTTACCAAAGGAGGCAGCTAAAGCAAAGCAAGTTTTGGAGTTCTGAAGACGCAGAGCATTTGTAAGGAGCTCAAAGTGGAGACCTCAGGGCTCAACTGCAGCACGAGAGCGTGCATCAGGGCTGAGGGAGGGTGTAGCTTTTTTGGCAGGCATCTCTAAATGAAGGATACTGGAAGTATTTTCACAAACAGGCAAAGACACAGTCACACCATTTACGAACTTAAACATGAATGCTAAAGCACCCAAACTGGCTGCATGATTGCTTGTAGCATCTGTAGAATGCCTGTCTTATTATTGAAAGGCATAATGAACACTGAGAGACAAGTTAATAAGCAATTTTACTCTTTATGGTATCGTTCAAGCCACATAGCCTCTAGAGGGCACCACATAAATTAATAGGAAGCTAGAACAGTTTTATACACAGCGAAGGCTCCCTTTATGGTTAAAAAGAAAAAAACCTAAGAAGATAGTTTGAAACCACAATCGAACTCTAATGTGATCATTAGTACGATGTGATTTGTTCCTGAAATTCATATCAAGTGGGTTGCTAAATGTGAAAGCTTATTTGACTACAAAGCTAGAGAAAATTTAACTAGTCTGTACATTAGCACTAAAAAGATCACTTTTATAGGTTCACTGCATAACTAAGTAGATAAGATGCAATGAGGCAAATGACTATCTGCAATTACCTTAAGTGCATCAGTCTGAAGTTTAGTGTAAATACCAAGTTTAAATCTGTGCACTCTCAAATATCACCCAAAAAAAAAAAAAAAATCACAACGAAATAGTTTCATTAAGACTCAATAAATCCAGAGACAAAAATCAGAAACATCTTAAAACCAGTTATAGGATTTCTCATATATGCTGGCTTCACATGCAAAAGGTGCTATGTATGAAGAAATAAATGAAACACCAGTTTGAATGTAATCATGACAAACAACAACAACAAATCTCCTTTCTCTGAATCACTTAGTATGAGTTTTAACAATCTGTTAGCAAAATATTTACTGCTGTTAAACCCTCAAAGACCAGAGTGCAAGAGCGTGTGTGAATGCATCTGTGCTGGGGAAACGCTTTGCTCATATCTTTGCTACCACATCATTTCTGGTTTTGATTTTAAACATTTGATTTCAAAACATTAGATCTGCTGCACTAGCACTTGGGAGACTCAGTAAGCTCAAAGTCTCCAGTAAATTTGGATCTCAGATGAAACAGCCGTAGCAGCTCTCTCGCTCCTGCAGGCATTAGTTTTATAAAGATTATTAAAATGGGTTTTAAAAATTGGGATGTTACTTCCCCGCACCAAAACCTTTTTCAACCCCTCTCTACACACAATCACCTAAAGACCACAAGCGACCTAAGTTCATGTACAACAATTCCCTTCTGTTCCGACAGCTTTTAAAAGTGAGGTTTTGTTACCTACTACTTTGGCAGCTTTAACACAGCGGGTTTAAGATGCAGCCTCTGTGCCGAATTCCCAGCACTCTGTCTCGGGTTCAGTTCAGAGCTTTAATAGGTAGCAGAATACTTTTACCATTAAGTAGCCTAAACCCATCTGAAGAACCTGATCTGCCTTTCAGCCCCAGCTCAACAGATGCACAGTGCGTTTGTGGAGGTTTTTGTCCCACTCTTTTTTCCTAGAGGCGGTTACGTGGAGAGCCGGAGCACTGATAGTTGTCAGTGCTTTAGTCCTGATTCCTGTTCCTACCTACTCATGGTGTATAACTTGGGAACTGATCAGTGTGTGGGAACCTCCTATTTGGTACTTGTACTTAAGTGGAACTTGGAAGTTAACGCATTCAAAAAGAATTTTAATTTTTCCCCAATGTATTAGCGACTTCGATGCCCCTTTAAAGGGAAAAGGCTTCACTAAAAGGGGCAGGGGAAATATTCCCAGAAGTTCCCCTTAGCCTGGAGCAGCTATTCTCATTGGACCCCCTCCACAGGGAATGGAGGAAAGGTGTTACTGTAGGAAATAGGTGCTCAGAATCACCCCAGAGGAGCCTTTTCTCTCTGTTTACTATTGAGAGCCCAGGGACACTAAAGTTCCCAGTTAAACTGTCCTGCAAAGCAGCCCTATTGACACACAATGTGTAGATAAACTATCCTGGTGCTGCCCACCAGTACTTTGCTACGAGTTATTCCTCAAATAGTTTTGAGAACAAGCAAACAAGAAGATAGAAAAGATAAAAAAAGGCGCTGATTTGCTACCTCTAGCAAGTGGCCACAGGTTAGCCAGCATCCCACCTGGGCCACCAACTGAAACCAGGAGCAGAGTGAGTTGGAGCTCAGGCTCATGGTTATTAAAAATGGGGAAGTCAGTTGGCTATCCTGGTGCAGCTTCCAAGAGCTGAGTGCCAACCTTCATAAAGCTCCAGTGCCACAAACGAAATCCCTTGGCAAACTAAGAGGACAAAGGCGAAGGTGGGTGAAACGTTCCTCCCCTGCAGGGTTCCAAGCCTGCCCTGGAGCTGGGTGAAAACCACACAGCTGGTTTCAGGCTGCGACACCTGGCCACCACTGTGCTGCCAGGAGGAGGAGGGGGAGCAGGAGACCACCACCTCCCCAGGAGCACGGTGCTGTGGGAAGCAGGGGGGAATTACTCTCCTCTACACCAGAATCAGCATCAGAAATCTGGCAGCCGCCTCCACGACCTGCTTGCGTGCGCTTTTTGACTCAGATTTTAATTCAATCTCCATATTTCAGTGTTTGCTTCCTCATCTCCTCAAATACTCAGCCTTGCAGCCCTGCCTGTGTGAGAGCAGCTCTGTAGGAAGGGCTGAACAGATTTCCCAAACTTGTCAGCGAGCGGAAGAAGGCCGTGACCTACCTCAGATAGTCTCTGCGGCAAAGGATAAGGTTGGCTTTGGTGTACAAGGTAGAGCCCACCTCCCCCAGGCGACAGTCACAGCAGGCACATTTCAGGCAGTCTTCATGCCAATATTTGTCCAGGGCCTTTAGAAGATATCGGTCTTTAATCTTACGGTTGCAGCCAGCACAACCTTTCGGCTTGGTGTCTGGCTGGACTGAGAGCATTTGTATACCTGAAATACAGTAAGACAAGAGAAGACTGAAAATAGATATTCTCTCAAGTACAAAAACTCTTGCCCTTTTCTTCCTCCACCTCGCTGCTCCCCCCGCCACATCCAGTTCATTTAAAAGTCAATGGTGTAGGTAGGATAAAATAACCTAGTCAGTCCACAGCGAGCTGAAAACAAGGCTAAGATAAATTTGAGAAACTTCCACTGCTCTAAGTTCCACAGCTTCTCTTTAACACCTCATTTACCTGGTCTCTTTGCTGAAAATAAATGAGATTAAAAAAAAATAACACGAAATATTAAAACAGTCCCGTTGAAAAGTCATCCAGTTTCAGCCACAGTATCCAATATTTAACAATGCAAAATTTAAATAAACACCACATCTCCAATACTTAGCAACCCAAAATTTAAATAAACAGGATAGCTATATGGAAAACATACTTCAATCCACACATTTGGACTTATTTGCACTATATTTATAAAATATAAAAGAACTTCAGTTTTTAAAGAAGAAAAGATTTGAGTTTTTAGAGGCACAAAGCAAGAGTTTCTGAGAGATTTGACATAGAAATTTTGGTGCTGGCAAGAGGGCGTTTTGTTTTTTAATATTTTCGTTCTTTTTAGACATATGAATGATGAGATTTCCAAAGACTTCAGTAGCAGCAACGCAGTGGAAAGACCTCCTGAAAAAATCTGACTTAAAATAATCTGCACAAGGTCAGAGAGGTTCTAGTTTGTAAAGAAAAACCAAAAATGCTGCCCTGCTTTCCAATCCCAGTTTTAGCCAACAGCTACTTCAGGACAAGGAGCGCAGTAGTGTCCATTAAGTATATATACACCTTTTGATGTGATAGCTGAGAGCATTTAAAAAACCATTCAAACACCTGAAACGCTGTTTAATGGACAGAACCAGCGAAAAGGGGAACACAGCTGAGCGATATTACTCAGAGCAACACAGCCAGCTTCCAGGGATCCATTCAAAAATCAATTGCCCTCAGCTTTACGGTAAATGGGGAGAGGTCCCTGCCCCAAAGTGCTCACAGACTGGTCTCCCCGCACCAACTGCCACCCCAGCACACTCAGACTAATTCCCTCGCAGTTACCTCTTAGGATAAGCAAAATAGTAGCCCCGTGGATGTTTTGGTGGACATCACACAGGGACAGGAGGGAAGGGAAGACCCGACACGCTGCTCAGTAGGGGGGTACCTCACTGCTTTAAAGCCAGTGGTGTGACTTCAAAAAGATGCCACTCACTAGAGCGTGTCTGGATATTGCAATGAGAATTTGTCAAGATCTGGGGAGATTCAAGATGGGGAACGAATGCTGTTGCCAACAACCAAATCCTACTCCAACCTTTGGGGTTTGGAACCCTATTATTATCATCCAGAGATTGGGAAAGGTTGAACAGAGTCTCATAGCAAAGAGGAGCAAATCCAAGAGCCCCTCACCATGAACGCTCTACTACCTGGAGTTAAGAAAGCTTGGCAGTGCCAGCTTCTATCAGCAGACCTTGGCTGGTGCTGTAACACACCACCACACACAGGCAGGCTCAGGGAGCTAGAGCACAGAGGAGTTGGGGGTTGTTTGGTTTGGTTCGTGTTTGCTTTTTTGAAATCCCTTGTAAGAAAAACAGGAAAACCAGTGTAACCTTTGAAGCAATGGTAGAACGTGCCTTTATGGATGTTGGGGCTGCAAAAACAGCAGGCTGAGGCATCCCAGGGAGCTCCACGCAGGTGTGTGTAGAACACATGGGATTTACGTGGAGTGCATGGCCAGTTAAGTGACTTTCCAGTGTTCCCAAGCTAAGTCCCACCTGCAAAGCTGATGGCTGAATTAGAAATAATAATTCTGATTGCAACAGCAGCCTCGCCCCTCCCGTTGCAATGCAGCCTATCACACAGCTCGGGGTGATACTTTTATCTGGTGGAGGAGCTGTTCAGGGGTGTGCAGGCAGTTCTGCTAGCAGGCACCCCAAAGTACCCCGGCAGTGCTGCTGCACAGCATCTAAATCTCATGACAGAAGTGTAAGGTCTGTGTTTTTCTATCAGCCAGTACAAAACTTGTCGGTGCTGTCCCTCCCATCACTCCCCAGCTGATGCTCATAGCTCCTCACCACGTGGAGACTCCTAAGATCTGCCTCTCATTCCCCAGGGAGAGGATGAGATCCAGTGACCTGCACTGGGCTCCACAGTCTGTGGCAGATCTGGGAATGAACACACACATTTCCTCTTGAGAAAGGACCATGAGACAAAGGCTGAGCCTTTACAGCATTTCCAATTGACAGCTGACTCCCCTGAATCCAGGGGACATCCATGAAACAGCAAAGTAACGTGGCTACAAATAAACGACTCAAAGCAGTGAAAATATCAGAGATTTTTGGTAAGGAACCTGTACCAGACTGTAAAGGGAACTCCTGCTGAAACTCTAATAACATCACTTGGTGGAAAAGCCTTTATCTGTAATGTTGCTTATCACAGTAGAGTGTAAATATCCACTAGGTGCCAACAACAGGCTTATCCCCAGACCTTCTCTTTGGCCATGTAGAGGACAAATGCTTAAAATCAGCCAAAGTTTGTATAAACTTCTTGTAACTCAGTTAAAAAAAAAAAAAAAAAAAAAGTTTAGAAGCACGAAGGGCTGTTCTAGGACTTTAATCTTTAGCTCGAGGGAAACCAGAATAAACTAGGAGCTAACACAGTTAAAGGCTTTAACGAAAAAAATCTTAATGTAAAAATTTCATCGCCTGATAAGGAAGCGGGTTAGAGAGTGGAGGCTGGCAGTCTCTGATCCAGGCTGATCTACTGTCCTGAGCTGTCTGAAGGGAACAAGATGCCACAGAAACACGGCCAAACTAGTGAATGGCTGAGCAGATTGCAGTAATCAAGCCTGATAATTCCCGAGGTATATGCTGCAAACATGAGGTTATTGTATTACAAATAGAACTGCAGCTTGCACATAGCCTGCACAGCTTTTGAGATACTTACTACATGAGGAAAGTAGGCAGAGCCCTGTCATTCACACTGCTCAGCCCAAAACCTTCTTGTAGGGACAACTGCAAAGGGGCAAACACCCCATGGAAGGAGTATTTGCCACCCTGCACATCTGTTTTCCTGAGGCAGAGAGAGAAGATGCTGCTGACACCCCACTGGCAGCATCTTCAGATTAGGGATTCTATCTGCAGCAGCTTTTGGAGGGAAGGAATGCTTTTCTCCTCTGATAGATCTGATCTGTTCTCACTTTACATGCAATGAAGCTGGTTCTATTTTATTATTTCAATTTTGCCAAACTACTGCTTCATTGTTAAAAAAAAAAAAAAAAAAAAAAAAAAAAGTTATGCTTTTTCGGTAGTGCAGAAGGGTTCTAAACAAAGTCAAGAAGTGTTTGACATATCTCCGAATTTGAAAATGTCCTTTTCTTCACACGCCCTCTTTAAATCCCTTAATTTTGACAACAGAACATTTTACTGCTTTTTTTTTTTCCTGTATTTGTATGAGCCACTCTAATGCAGATCACCTCACAGACCATCTCTCTCCCCTTTAACATTCCCATAAGATCTCCCTCCAATGCAGCTGCACTTTTCAGATACATGCTTGTGTATTTTTAGCTCTCCATTAATTTGGCAATAAGAATACCTTGCAGCTTACTGTCAGCCAGCTTTTCACAGGCTGCAGTTTAACTACTCATTTATTCCCTAGGACATGGGAAGGGCCTTTTCAGAGGCTGACAGCACCCACAAACCCATCCAAACTGCTCCTTGCTGAAATATCAGGTGGCAGTGCACAGCACTGCTGCCTGGCTGCCTTCCTCTCCCCTTCCCCCAGGAAAGCAGAGCTTATGGAGCACTTTCAAAACATCACATAATTCCCTAAGTGCTACACCCAGGCTGTGGAAAAAAAAAAAAAAAAAAAAGAAAAATCAAACCCAGCCTTCCCTTCAGTTCTGCAGAGTTCTACCCATGCTCTGCATCACAGAGCAGATCTGTTCTCAGAAGTGAGGAATTTCAGTGCCTAGTCTGTCACTGTCAAACAAACCCTTTTTATTTCACCCCAATATGCTTTCAAGGGCTTCCTCTATCCTTCCCTGCGCTCCCTCCCTCCCTCCACCCCCAGTCCCCAGGATACTGCACACAAACTGCAGAGCTGTGGCAGGAATAAGACTTCTTCATCACCACTCACCCCCTTCAGGATTTTTGAAGGGAGAACTTGAAAACCCGACTTGCAGGTTTTCAGATTTCTCTCGATCTCCCCAAATAACTTCGATGCAATTGACTCCCCTCCCTGTTTATTGTTATTATCGTGTGATGAAACACTGTCAACTGATTTGTAACTATGATTTCAGGATAAAGAGGAATGGTTGCTGGAAAAAGCTAAATTAGGCTCCCAGGGAAGGCAGAGAAGCAAAAATCCATCTCACTCAAATCATCACCCTTCTCAAAAATCAAGGGGAATGGGGATTTGAGGTAATGAACTATATTGTGTTAGTGATTTAGAAGCATCTGTAAGCGGGATTAGTCCCCGATGGTGCTGAGCGTGGTGTGAGACACTCAGAACTCAGTTCCTGTTTGTGGTACAGGCAGTCCTTGGGAGGAAGAGTTCTATTATGCACTGGATCTCTTACAAACTTTTAAAGACCACTCTTCCCCCCCTTTTTCAGAAGCATGCACACAGTTCCACCAAAGAGAGCAGCACAAACAGCACAAAAGGGCAAACTTGCCTCTACTTAAGAAAAAAAAAAAAAATTGAAAAATCAGTTTGGAACAAATTGAGTTTTGAGTGCATCAGTCTTTATAAGCAAACTGACAGACAACATGCAGTCAACAAGAGAGCTAAGGGTCTAGGAAAAGACAGAAAGAATACTTTTCTGGTGCTTTCCCACTTTATAGCTTCATCCTAAAAGCATTCAGAGCTCCAGTAATTCAGGGCAGCACACACAGACTCGGGAAAAAAAAAAAAAAAAAAAAAAGTTGTGGTTTCAGAAGCTAAGAAACATTTCAGAACTCATATGTAGCACATCAGGAGTCGTAACTAGTTTTAGATTGGCATGTAAATTGTTCTGTGGAAAATTCTTATTGCCTCCGAGACCCTGCTATTCTGAGTTATTTGACAGTTTAAGGGAAATCATAATTAAAAAAAGAGACATAAATAATAGCCTGTGCAGTGTGGTGCACAGAAATAAGTGGAACCATTTCATTTAAACTCTGGTGAGCTTTTAATTGCCTGGATTGCATTGTGAACCAGCCTAACGGTTGATTGCCTCCATTATGCTCTCTTGTTCTGTGCCATTCATCCGCACAGTCTCAGCTTCTGTAGTTAACACAACAAAGTAACCGCAACTCCATAACACTCGGGGGTTTTTTTAAAAATAAAAGTAAGGATTTCAGCACTCTGAATATAGCCTCTCCTGTATACTTTTGAGTTAATTTTCCATGGTATATAACTAGACTTCACCTCCTGCCCCTTCTCCTACAGAAGAACCTGTTTTTTTTTTCTTTATTATTTTTGATTTTTTTTTTTTTCCTTTCTAAATAAAGGATATGGGTTGGTAAGGAGGGGATGAAAAAGAAAAAGGAAAAGAGGCTAGGCAAAAATAAAAATGGGAATGCAGTCCCACAGCTGGGAGCAGTGATACAGATTAAAAGAATTTGGCCAACATGGCTAGTCGATTGCCAAGAGACACCAAACAAAAGATTTCTCTTCTTCTTTCCCCTTCTCTTTTTGAAAGCTAGATTGGGCCTAAAAGCTTGTTTCTCTCTGTTCACTGGCCCAGAGCATCCCTGCAGGCTGTAGCCCCCTAAGGGACAGCACAGCAAATAGATGTGCCCAGATCTCAGGGACTGGAGCTGCTGAGCTATGTTCCTACCCCTGGCGTGTCCCCCCCATCTCTCTCCCCCAGACCCCCCCACCACTCTCCCCCCCTCCTTTTTCAGAGCAGTGGTGCTGGGAACCAATTTGATTCCCTTTTTCTCCAATGCAGCTGCAAGGCTCAGAGATACTGACATTTTTCCACTCTTATCAGTTTAATTACAGTTACCATGGCAGCAAAGTGCTAGTGCTTGGCAAAGGCCAACAAGAGATTTGCAAGACTGAGTTCAATTTTGATGCAGCTCACATGCAAAATAATAATAATAATAATAATAAAAAAAATAATAAAATAAGAAACATATACTCCACAACAAAGAATCCCTTTTCGGAGTTAGACGCTCAAGCCTTTTATGCCAATTCCTTTGCGAGCATCACAAGGATGGGGAGAGGGAGGCGTCGGGGCCAGCACGTCGCGATGTTTGCACCGAGCAAAACGCGTGGGTTTTAGGAGCGGTCCTACAGGGCTGTCCCCAGGGCACACGCCGGCACAGCCGCTGCCCGCGGCAGCGCGGCGAGGATGGAAGAGGAAGGAGGAGCCCCCCGCCTCCCCCCCCCGGGAGCGCACCGCCGCCTTACCAAAACTTTTCTCCCTTTTCTGCATGAGTTGATTTACGGGCGCCTGGAGAGCTCCTTCTCATTGAAGCACCAAATCCCGGCAAAAGTAGCGAGTGCCGCCTCGGCGCGGGTCAAGTGAGCGGGAGCGCGGCGCGCCGCAGCGGGGGCGGGGGGCGGCGGGGCCGGGGATGTGGATGTGGATGTGGAGATGGATGGGGATGGGGATGGGGATGGATGGGGGGACGGCACACCCCGAGCCGCCGGCCCCGCGCGGCGGTGGCGAGCGACCAAGCCACATGCTCCCCTAACTCTGCCGTAAGCCTATAATCCCAGCGGTCTCTTAGCTTTGTTGTAACAAATGGGTTTGATTAAACTGTCACATGCGGCGTTAGCATACCGTATCGCGCCCGCTAGGAAGGGAGAAGCGGGGGGAGAAGAGGGAAGGAAATAAAAAAAAAAAAAAATAAAATAAAAAAAAAAAAGGAGGAAAGAGAAATGCTGGCGGACAGAAGAAGTACCGCTGCCCAGCGCCAGCCTGCCTGCCCTTCCCTCTCGCCGCTCCGGGAGAGGGAGGACGCGGCGCCCGGAGCCCGCAGCCCGAGCGCCTCCCTGCCCTGCCGCCCCCCGGGCTCCCCGCCCCGCTGCTGCCTCCGCTCTGCCCAAAGGGTTAACCCTGCGCCGAACCAGCTGCAAATTAAACTGCTGTACGGGGAGGCTTGTGGATTAAAGCCGGGGAGTGGGAAATTAACCGACTCCCTTGATAATTGAGAGCATGTTTCGAGAAGCTCTGGAAGAAGCAAGAATAATAATAACAATAATAACGGGGAGGGGGGTAGTGGTGGGGCTGCAATTCATTGTTAACTTTGCCTGCTATTTCTCGAGACATACAGTCGGATGGGTTTCGCTCAGCATCCTCTGCTTGCATGTATTTCATGTCTCATCATAAAAATAATGAAGCCTCACATGATTTAAACAAAACAGTCTCAGCAGAGCTGCAGCTCGAGTGAAAGTTGCAGTGCAGAGATGTGTGTGTGTGTATTGCAGCCCCGGCTTATGACTCAGAGAGGGAGAGAGAGAGAGAGAGAAGGAGAGAGAGAGAGTGATGCAGGCACACATACACAAATGACCCAAAGCTTATGTACACAGTTGCCTCACTTACCTTCTCAATTAAGCGATACAGGGGAGGCAGTTCAATAAGCACAGTGGCTGCTTTGTAGCTCTTCTCCTTGGAAAAGGTCAAAAAGAAGCATTGTTTGGGGAAAAAAATAAAGAGGGGGTGGGAGAGATGGGGAGGGAGATCGCTATTCTTTAAGTTTAAAATAATGAGGTCCTCAAGGATCCGCCAAGTAATTGTGTTGACCGCATCCGAGCTACAGGTGTCCTCCTTTTAGTATCTTGCAGTCCAAGGCTGTCTGTCTCCGTCCTGGCTGAAGACAACTTACCTAAAGCAGCGTGTGAGGAGCCGAGTTGAATGAAGTCAGGGCTTTATCAGCTGCAAAATGCAATCCCTTACCAGCCAGACATAATACAGCAAAAGAAAAGGTCACTCAGTTATTACTGAGCCAGCGGAGCCCAGGCAGCTCTTGTGGAAGACCACAGAGAAGCAGCTCCCTTCCGATTTAAGGCTATTTACCTCTCTCCCCCTCCACCCACCCACCCACCCTTCCTCTCCCCCCTCCCCCCTCCCAACTCCCCCTTTCTCTCTCTCCCTCTCGCTTTCTCTCTCGTTCTGCAGCTCGCTCAAGTACAGCCGCCCTCGGAAAGTGCAAAGCAGCCAGGAGACAGATTGGGCTTTGTTGGTAATTTCCCATGGTGAAAATTTACAAGCCTGCAAGTGCAGTCAGCAAAACCACATGCATATGCTAGACACAAACACCAGGGACACACACACACACGCACACACAAGTGACCTCTGCCGAAGCGGCTCGGGATCACCTTCCCAGAGAGTGCTCCGGGAGCACACCCGGGCAGCCAGGGCAGCGTCGAGCCCCCCACCCGCCAGCACTCCTCCCAAAATACTTGGCTTAAACAAAACCAGAAGTTGCCCACGCAAAAAGAAAAAAAAAAAAAAAAAAAAAAAAAAGGAGGGGGGGGGGGCAAGATACACATCTCTCTCTATTAATGAGTAATGAGAAAAATCCCTGAAGGTGAAAACTCTGCCTCTCTCCGTGCTAGATCTGAGCTGCTCAGAAAGCAGTGGAAACTCCGGTGTGAAAGTTTCCTGCTCCCCGGCACGGTCCCCGGCCGTGCCACCCCCTCCCTGCACTTTTGAAGCTGAATGCTGAAGGAAGCCAAGCCATTGCCCCCCACCCCGCAGCATCCTCGTCCCAGGAGCTGAAGACGGATCCTTATCCTCTACCTAGTGTTGGAGGGGGAAAAGATAATAGACATGGGGGTTGTTAGAGGTGCTGGACACCCCTGACCACAAGACAGACAGACAGACACGCAAACACACGAGAGGCAGAGCATACTTTGATACTCAGTCACGCTCACAGATGACTGTTTCTTCGTGTTTTATAATAAAGATGTTGAGCCTAGCCTACTGTAAATAAAGTTGAAAAAATCCAAAGCATCTTCCTCTAAGAGCCATCTGCAGTTGGAGAAAGACCAGATTAAGAATTTGTGAATACAGTTTTCAGACTTCAAAGTGAATATCTGTTGTCTGCTATTAGAAGCACCACGCTAGATTTCCACAAAGCTTTGAAAGATGTCAGCTTACAATATACCCTAAATTTGAATGACACTCATATTATAGAAGTCTTTCAAGACCCAAGAAAGATTTAAAAGCATTGAAGTGCCCTTCCATCTACACCCCTCCCTCCTATAATCCAGCAGCTCTAATAAAAATCAAAGCAACCTCAGAAATGTATATGTTTAGGACAGGTTCCTCCACCTCCCCCCCCCCCATTCTAAGCTCTTCTCTTTTTTTTTTTTTTTTCCTTAATATATATAAATATACATATTTAAAGGTTCCTGTAACAAGCATACTGTGCAATGAACAATTCCTGAATCTCTTGCCCCCTCTCCCTCTAAGTAGCAATAAAACTCAGCCACAACCAACCTGAGCAAGAACCCGAAAAGCACAACCAGAGGCAGCAGACTAACAGAGCCCCTTTCTGCTGATTTGATCTGCACACAGAGAAAAGCCAAACTTAAGAGAAACCTGCTCCTCTCCTGCACGCACCCATAGGCTCAGGAGAGCCTCACTTCCCTCTGTTTATAGACTACCTCTGCCACAACCACTCTGGAAATACAGCAGTGTGAGTGTGTGTGTGCCTCTCTCCACCAATGCACTGGGAGAAGGAGAAGAAAAGAGGGAGGGAGAAGTTATGTGTGGGGAAAGGGAGAAATAAAATCAAAACAAATGGTACAGCTAATGAGGACAATTAAATTAATTATGTTCAAGGAGATGAGATTTTTTTTCCCTCCAACTGTATGATCTGTTACCCCTCGCTGGCAACTGCTGCTCTGTAATTCATGGCAACTGATTAGTGCATCTATGCAAATCTTTGTTTAAATCATTCAACTAATTAAATGATGGGATTATTCCTCTGCCTACGGTGACATCATTCGCAGTAATTAGTACTCTATTTGGACTGTGGCAATAAGATACCCGATGTCAACACCAACCTGCAAAGACATTAACCACTTTGTCACTTTGTGTGTGTGTATGTGTGTGCATGTGCGGGAAAGAGAAAGGAACAAACACCCAGATCTAATTGCATCTTCCACCCCTCTTTACACTCCCCCCGCCAATCAAGGATTCTTAAAAAAAAAAAAAAAAGAAAAGAAACAAACCAAAAAAAACAACCAAAAAAAAAACCCTACAAAAAA
>NC_071575.1:1450000-1490000 GCF_024509145.1 Vidua macroura
CCCTAAAGAGGAGAAACCGTGTGTAAGGAGAAAAAGGCCTATAGCAGGAAACTTAAAATGCAGTCTGGCTTATTGTCCCCGCAGAAACAACTCAGGACAAAGTTTGCCAAAGTACTTCAGAGGTTTAAGAAATAATCCTATTTTCAAAGGTCAGTTAAGAAACAATGGGTCTGCCCATCCACTTGCAATGAAACCTATGCCTTGGAGGTCAACGGGAATACACACAGAAAGTGGAGTTTGAAAGCTCTAGGAGTCTCTGTGGGATCTGGGTGTAGTTTTTCCCTTTTTGCCAAGGTTTGGCTTACTGTTACAAAAGACCATTTCTAACTTGCAGTTCTTTCAAATGCTGCAGTAATGGGTATACACCTTAAGTGTCCATATTGTCTCCAACTAAACCTCACCTTCGAAGCCTCTTTCCCAAGAAGTATTACAGATTTCTGCCTTTTGTTTGCATCTCTCCAATTCCTTCCGAACCCTACCGACACGTGGAGCCCTCAGCTGTGAGCTAAGCAGGCAATGTGGTCCCTGTCCTTCAGTAATTTCAGGCTCTTCTGTGCAGGACCAAGACTGGTACCTGCAAATTTCACAGACTCCTCAGCTGAGGAAATTTAGCTACTAACACCCAGACTCAGATTTTTATGAGTGATTAAGGGTTGGCACACGCAAGCTGGAACATAGTTACCAAAATGCAGGCCTTTGATAAGGTAAAAACGGGATTGGGATTTGAGGAACTCCTTGGTGCTTAAGGTATTGGAGTCTGGGAGGTTGAGCACAGAATCCTTTGAGGACTTGAGCACTGATGGTGCTCTTGGTTCAATTTGTGCCCTCTGCAGAAAGGAAATGGGGTGGGAGTGCTTAACTGTAGGCACAAATGAGGGCCAAAGATAAGGATTTTTTTTTTTTTTAGAAAATATCCTGCAAGGGGCTGGTCTTGGCACCATCTTTAGGGATATAATGCCACCTACTGAGTAGCCACCAGTGCAGCCTGGAGCTCCTGAGCTTTTCCCAGGGCATCCACAGTTATGTATTTATCTAAGCTTGACCCTACCTAACATGTGAGAAGATCAGAGCCCCACCAACTGGGATGGCTCTAGGCTATTTGCCAATAATTATCTGTATTTATTGATGGATTTATGAAAATTACCAGTTTTGTGGGCACCTGGTACCTTAGCAGAGAAACAGCTGCGCCAAATTTTCATTTTATTTCAGGGGGAGCCCTATAACAACTGCTTTGAAAAGTATCCTGACCCTCACCATGCATGGACTCAGAAACTTGATGAGGATTTGACAAGACTCTCTGGTAAGAGAATACGAGGAGCAGCAGAATGAGGAGATGAGAGTCAGAAAATCCCAAGGTAACAGTTAAGAATAATTCTTGTGTAAAAACCCAAGACTGATGCATCCCCTAGTGAAAGCATGTTGTAGCATAGTCCTAAAGTAAGAACCCATAGCATTAGTCCAGCCATGGAACAAGGGCTCATTCAGTTAGGAAACATCCCATTTCTTCAGTTTTAGGCCTTATATAAGGTAGCACCTTCAAACCCTAGAAATACTACAAAACCATGTGTTTCTTTCCTCCCTGTGGCGTGCTTACCTAGGTATGCAAGTCGCATGCAAGTCACTCACAAAGAAAGATCAATTCAGTACTTCAAAATCCTGGTGTGAGAGAGGAGATCATCCCATCTCAGAAAGAGAAAGCTAAACCACTGACACTGCAGCTTTCAACAGGGCCTGCCACTTCAGGCAGCTAACATTTCACAACTCTTTTTTTTTTTTTTTTTTTTTTTAAACGTTTGGTATCTCATGGTTCTTTATATGCTGAAAGCACTGTTCCTATTTATTTCAGGTGGGAGTATTTGGCACCTTTGCCAACCTGACCCCAGGTGCCTTGCATCAGGAATTCACAAACAAAGAGCACACAGTTAGTAACTGTACAAAGGAATAAAAGATATAAGATCCTATTTATTTTTCAGTGATAAAAACGGGATACTTTGACCAGAAAACTATCCTTGTTTTTCTGTTGTGATACCTTGTGTTAATCGATTTACATCTCTTGTAGAGCATAAGATATAGATCCTATAGATGTTAGCCTTTTCCATCACAGAGTTAAAGTTTTTTCCCAAGGTAGTTTCTCTCATGCAGTGAATTAGACAGGTGATTGTGCTATTAAAAGCTAAAAGCAGTGTAATGATTCATAAGGGAAGTAAATGGAGGTTGTATGTAAATACAATAATACTGGTATTTCCTGTGTGGAATACCAGTATACTTGGCTTTTCACCACAAATATTTTTCATTTAGCTCTTCTACTGGAAAAAAAAAAAAAAAAAAAAAAAGGGATAAAAATAAAACAGTCTGAAATAGTGAATCATGTGGAGTTTAAGATTGTTTAAAGCAATTTTGAATCTTCAGACTGTAGACCAGAACATCATTGATGCCAGTGGCACAGCCAGCAATGCAATGCCCACTTTCCTAAGAGTTCCACTTGTTGAAAACAATGCAGGACTCCTACATTTTGGCTGCACCACTGTCTTCCTTGCACTTTCTCTCATGCAGGACTTTTCTGCTCCTTTTTGACTGCTGTCTTGGTCTGCCTTAGCTCACCTCGCTGTCTCTTGGTGCTTTGCTCTTTCTCTTTCATGTCCCGCAGCTCTTCTCTGCCTTTTATTTCATTTTCTCCCCCTGAAAGGCTGAGCCAAGGGGCACGGCAGAGCTTTGAAGCCCCTTCCCTACGAGCCTGTGGGGTGCCCAGGTGGGGATAGGTGAGAAACACGGGGAGTTTGCTCTCAGGCCATGGGCATGGCCACAGGGCAGCTCAGGCAGACAGGGGGAAGAAGAACAGAGAAAGGATTAGAGCGTTTAAGTGGCAGCTGAATCTTGGGAAAATATAAAAGTTAATCTCTGAAGTCTCTCCTGATGCATATGAACCAGAATCCCTGGGAGGCTCTTAACTTTGCCAAATTTGGGCAGCTTTTCACAGGGATGTAAGAGCCCATGTCCCTAGCGTGAGGGTGATTTTTTTTATGTGACCTTTTACATCCCACTCAAAAGAAGGAGACAGTAGATATTGGCAGTCAGGAGATTTTTTTTTTATTAACAATGGACAAAACAACATGTTTTTCTCCTAGTTCTTTGTTCTCAGAAATAGCTAAGCAGTTTTAACTGAAACTCAGAAAACAAAAGGGGAGGAAGGGAAGCCTGAGGCAGACTTTTGCTGCAGAAAATTTCAGTGCAGATTCTGGGAGTCTGGCAAAGCTAGAAACAACTGAAAATAGAAGTTTAAAATAGAGTGCATTAGGTACCTTTAAATTATAGACACACAGAAAACTGGTGTATAGAGCTGTGGCTGTTTCATTGTTTCCAGCCCTGAACTGGTGTTCTCAGATAAATTAGAGGAGATCTGCTGCATCCATAGCAGTTTTTTTCTTTGAAATTGAGTCTGCTAGCTAAGGCACTTGGGTATTAATTTACTTGTCAACTTTAGGCATGATTTATAAAAAGTAAAATAAAACTGGGGCCACGCACATTTGGGCAATGACCCAAGATGGGCAGCTGTCTTTCTGCTGAACCTCCACCTCCACCAGTTTTAGGAGCTGTGTAGGTATCTGCAAGACCTCTGCTCTGCTGCTGTCCACACACCTTTGAGCAACATGAGAGGGTTCTGTGCTTTGTGCTTCCCCTCAGTGTCCATTTTTGTGGGCACAGACTGCGGCGTGTGCCCCCGACAGTGAATTTCTGTCTCCATTCACACTTCTGAAGGGGCACGCCCCTGGCTCCTGTGGCACCATATATCAGAAAAAACCTTTGGAAACCCAGGAGTTCACTCTCAGCCACACGTGGAGTTTGTGAAGCTGCTCTGGAATTTTAAACGCTTTTTGCTCGGGAACAAATGGGACGGGAAAACCGCAGAGTAATAATCAGAATAAGGTCACCATGTAAAGACCCTCTTGGAATATGAAATTTTAAGGAGAGCCTGTACGTGTTTGTTTGAACAAGAGCTTCAGAGTAAGAGGTGGACAAAGTGTGGATTAAGACCTACATAAGGAAAAGGCTGTAATTCTAATATTAATTAGTTTCTGCATAATTAAATATTTCCTCATCTTGAACAGTGGCTGTGAGCTCCCTCTGTCCTTGGCAAAGTTTGAAGTCTAATTTTATGGCTTTGACTCTTCTCTGGTACGCTGTAAGTACAAGTATGTACTAAGCAGATTTCCTTTTTTCTTTTTTTTTTTTTTACTTTTCTCAATGTAAATAGTCTCTGGAAGAGAGTCACTGTGCTTATTGCAAGATGTTGGATGATGATTACAGAAACAATGCTTTTCATCACTAAAATATATGAGAGGAAAGAGTTGAAAACACTAGGAAACGTCCACCTTTCTTAGACTTTGATGTTTGGCATCTTGGCAGTCTGGTACCAGTTTTATGGCTGCAGGTTGTTAACAAAATTGGATTATTTCCAATAAGTTTATGAAAGCTGATATATTTTCAATTGTCTAGACTTTGGTAGGCAACCTTAGGTTATGTTCTGATAACAAAAGGTGGAGCTTGTGTTAATTAACTATGCCCCACCTCAAAATACGTGCAGCCATGTAAATTTGATGAACGTGAGTTAGACTGACCTGTAATCTGGGATTTGCACACACTTTTATTTGGTGTTGTACACAAATCAGTTTGCATGGGTGACACAAAATCCAGCGACACTCAACTCTTTCTCCCTATTTCATGTGATCCCAGTGAGTGTTTGAGAGAAATGTGTGGAAGGCAGCAAAATAGTCAAGGTTCAGCCTGGGCAAGAGAGACAGTGGTGAGAGTAAACTGGGAGAAATGAAACAGGCAGGCTCTCAACACTGGAGTTTTGTTGAGAAACAACTCAGAATCAGAGGGTCCAAGTTGTGGGCTTGGACCTCACAAAATGCCTTTGCGAGGTCATCAAAATATGCTTCTCATATGGTGGGGATTTGAATATTGTACCAATTTCCTTGGAGCCTGAGAACACTGAAAAACCTGACCCTGCGCCCATCTCAAGCCAAAAGATGTTCTTCAGTCTCTTGTAGTTAAAAGATGGCACCTAAGCCCCACGTGCATGTTTTCCCCTTTGATGCTTGGGTGTTTGCCAAATGTGTGTGACCTACACCCTAAAAAGATTCAGACCCTGACTCTAGTGCAGGCTGTGACTCTCTGGCTGTGGGATGTTGCACCTCTGCTCTTTGCTGCTCGAAGCTGAGTGAAAGCTGTTGGAAATTATCTCAGCTGGTCCTTTTAGCAGGCTATTTTTTGGGTATCTGTGTATTACCATGCATATCATCTGCAGAGATGCATAAATGATCGAGCTTCTCACTTAATAGAAAGGAAGTGGTGATAGGGGGTTTCCATGAAGATTCTTTGATTTCAGAATTTATTCTCCCTGAGGTCCAAAATAGCCCAAATTTAACTTTCAGAACATGCTGCATAGCTATTTTTTGCTGAGCTTTTGCTGAGGGTTGAAGAGCATGAGGCAAGCTGGGAGTTTTTTTGTGATTCTGGGCTGATTTGATTTATGTGGGCAGGGAGTTATTTGGACTGAGCAAGTAATTTTGTTTGTTATGAATATTTTTAATTAGTTATAAGCCCTCAAAACTTTGGATAAAGACATTTTGTTTATACTTGGGAGAAAAATGAATGAAGTAGATTACATATTTAAGCCTTTTTTGTAATGATTTACTCTTCCTTGTAATTGTGTGTAGTGAACAGATTATCTTTTATTTTATGATTCAGTTTTCCTTTAAGTGCTTCTTCCCCTTTGCTGCCACATCAGAGAGAATCTGTTGAGTTTAATTGGGCTCTCCTTAGGCTCATGATCTTGCTTGCCAGATCAGTTTTATGAAATTCTCTTCCTTTTTTGGAAAAATGAAATGATTTGTGGTTTTGACTAGAATAGTTCTGATCAGCCTCTCCAAATTCTGGGGGCTACTCCTTGGCACAGCAGCCTTGCAATGCTTATGAGACGTGTCCCTTGGCAGGGCAGGGGGAGAGAGGGATGCCTGTATCCTGAGAGAGATGTTCCACTGTGTGGAATCCCACATTCCCCGGATATTTCACATTTGTGGGATACTGCTGAGCGGAAAATGATCGCAAAGAGATCGCACAGCTCATTCTGACACTTTAAAAAAAAAAAACAGGAAAATCCACAAATGAGCAGAATATTTGAATTTGTCCATCCACCCCTTTTTGCCTGTGTGAGACTGTTCCCAACCTAGCATAACTCAGTGTTGTTTCATTTAGAGAATCAATGATACATCTCTCATAAATAAACCTTATTGTCTCCTCCCCTTTCTCCATACAGTCACTCCTTGCTTCTGCTCATCCCACTTAAACCATTCAAATCAAAACAAATATGAAAATATTTTCCTTTAATTAGTACTTCTATTTAGCTTGCACTTCTTTCGCCTTTCAGTTGTCAGTAATGTGTAAGAAGATGAAAACAGAATAGAATGGAATATTTGGGCTCATATGCTGGCTTGTGCTGTAGAGACTTTGCTAGAAATGACTAACAGCAGTCTGGTGAAGTGGGTGTACCAGCACCCAGACTATAGGTGCTCATTTTCATGTTTGTCCATGTGGGTGGGTTTCTGGAAGCAACTAAACGACTTAGAACTAGAACTCCTAAATTGGATTGCCTCTTTTATTTTTTTTTTCTTTTTTTTTTTTTTTTTTTTTTTTAATCCCCCAGTTTTCTCATTCCACCTCTCCTACAGGCTGGATCCAAACCTCAAATTCTGGCATCTTTAACCACTGGTAGCAGGGTAGGAAATTCAGATTGCTGCTTTGTCAGTTCAACCACTGTAGAAATTTAATGTATTTTAAAATTATATGTATTACATCTATATTTGATATGTGACCTCAAATATTTAAGGCTTTTTTTTGTTGATTTTTCTCATTCTGTCCCTGGATTAGCTTTACTCCACCTTTGCAGACATCTGTGTTTCAAAGGTAGAAAGCCCCACAAATTGTCTGTGTACAAAAAAAAAAAAAAAAAAAAAAAAAAAAAAGGGAAAAAAAAAAAAAAAGCAGAGGCCAGTTAAATCAAAGAGAACTAATTTGCACAGAATCACCAGAATCACATAAGGAAATTTATTCAGGTGAGCTGGCAAGATTTTACGAGTAAACTTCCCAAGAACAGTTTTCTTTGGCTCCAACCTTCACAGTGATTTGGTTGTGTTTTAGGAAGCAGTTCAAAGAGATACTGCTTTTCCTTTTGGGGAATGGAGGAAAATAATATGAGAGTCCAAAAAAATAATAAATTAACAATGAGATCTTATTCAGAAAATAGTAATTTGCATTTCCATCGTATTAAATTATACTGTGTGGCACTGGAGAGGAGAGCAGCTCCCATCCTTTGTCAGTTGCTGTGGATGTGTCGTACATAAAGTTCAGGAAAGGCTTAAGAGTCTGAAATGAGTTCTCCTCCTTCTCAGATCAAATCTTGCCATTGGGAGTGTGGTCAAGTCTTCCTCCCTGAGGTTCTCTGAGAATTTGGGAACTGTGGCTTTTCCTCTGTCCACAGAGGCAGGCTGGGCCAGAGCTGAGACCAGTCAGAGCTAAAATATTTGAGGATTGTTTCTATTTGTGGGCTTTTTGTTTTGTTTTGCTTTGCCTCTTTTTTCCCTGGACCATTTCTTAAATGACTCTGAATATTACAGAATCTCAATATAATCCTGAGACGAACCTATTCTGGATTATTTAATTCTCGTAAAAGCTCACAAAAATATCAATATGTGAACAAATATGCTATTACCTCACGTAGACACCTGTAGAAAGAAAGTAAATTTATGAATTCATGCATATCATGTAAAGCTTAATCTGAAATTAGGGCAGATCCTGATAATGAGAGAAATGTCTGTCCCCTTCTACTGAGAATAGGAATCTGATCTGACACATTTTTTCTTTTTTAAAAACACCAGGTCCAATTTATTTCCCGTGACAGAAGAAAAATGGAGTCCATCAAATCTATCAGAGTGAGCCATTTTTAAGAGACATTTAAGTAAATGTACTTCTGGATATTCTCTGAAAGTGAAATAACAAGGGTGGACAGAAAAAAAAGAGGGGGGTGATGATTCTAAAAGCATCTTATTATAGTTTTAATTTATATGGGCTTTGGTGCTAATGATTCATTAGGTTATGCCCTTTAAATGGTCTTGTCTTGAAAATGCCAACATTTTGAAGCAGACTAGAATATATTTCTCAGACATCAGATCTTGCACTTGTTATTAAGATAGGCTTTTTTTTTTTTCTTTTTCTTTTTTTTTTCTTAATTTAAGAACATCTTGTAAATTATACAGGCTGCAGAAATTTTGCAGTTTTGCTTTGTGCCTCTGGACTGACTGGGGGAGGTAGGAACGCTCTGAATTAATGTCTGTGTTTCATTACTTGGAGTAATGCTGCGGTGATGAGATATCTGCATGGCTGAAAAAGATGAACCTGCATTCTCATTTCAAGTCTCAGCTACTTAGAGAGCACAGAGAAAAGCAGGAAAAGAACAGCATATACAGGACTTTGAGGGATATAATGTAGGGTCTGACAGGTTACTATTATTTTTGGAGTTTCTGGTGTTTGTATGACAGGACAAGTTAGCATTTTCTTTGTTGCCTTTATGCCAGGTGTTCCAACAGTGTAAGGAAGAGGCTTGCTCCCTTTCCTTACTTTTCATACAGAGTTTGTGTTTGGTGATGACCCTTTTCAGCATCCCTGCAGCTGGTGGGAGCTGTGGTCACAGGACACAGCTGCCCTGTGCTGAGCACTGCACCAACCCAGAACAGCTGTGGGGGTGGGCAAAGGGGAGAGAAAGAGAAAACACCTCTGAACATGGTGGTTTAATGTCGAAGCAAGAGGTTTTTTGGGTGCCTTGGGAAGAGCTTAAAAGAAGGAAGGTAACTGGCATAGCTTTGTGGGTGTATGTAGAGAACCCTTTCAAAACCTATGTAAATGGGCCATTAGAGAAAGTACACACTGGCAGTCTGGAAATGTGACAAGTGGCTCATAAACAAGAGCACTGTGACCTGATGGTGAAAGAGAAATCACAGTGTAGGGGGAAAACAAACAGCTCCTGTCTGACACAGCAGAAAGGAGGACCCAAAGAGCACAGTGAGAAAAATTACGTGGGCCCATCCTAAAACAGCAGAATTCAGATAATGGACTTCACAGCAGTGTTTTGTATGAATATAAAGAGAATAAGTTTGCACAAGGTCAAGGCCAGAGGGAAAGAGAGTTGCCATAACTGGGAAGTAATTCACATGGAAGTACAGCAAAGTGGATCTCAGGTCTGGGAAGGAGTTTGAACATGAGAGTTTAGAATTCTAGGCCAAAGCTGACAACCAAGTTATTGACCTTCTGATACAGCCATGGTCATGTTCACAGTGCTTGGTTACAAATGGAGGGTGTTGAGTCTGCAGCAGTGGTGATAGACCCATGAGAAGGAAACTGGCTCAGATCCTGACTCAGGCAGGAGAGGAGGGGTCTGGAGAACAGAACCAGTGGATTCGTGAACTGCTTGGGTGTCTACATCTCTTAAGAGGGGAGGTTAATCAGAGGGATAATTTGCCTTCACTGGAAGAAACAAAATAATCTGAGGTGGAAAGTCATCTGTATTGGATATTGTGCGGAGCAGACCCTGAAGAGTCGATACTTTATAAAAAAATTTAATACAGGTTTGAATCTGAAAAAATAGTCTAGCAAGCCTAGACTGCTTACTGAGAACATTTGCAGTCCTGATGGTCATTTCACTAAATTCTGTAGCAATGACCATCATTTAGCATGTGATCTCTGAACCTGTGCTTCAGGAGCTTGGCTGCCCCTCAAGACCCTTTGTGAAACTGAAAGCTTGAAGTGTTTTGATAGAAATGAAGCAAGGTAGAAAGTACAAAAATCTCTTCCCCTTGCTTATTTTTCTTTCTGAGAATGAAGAAATGGGACACCTCAATGAACAGGAGGGATTAAAGAGGAAAGGATAGATTTATTTCAGGTGATAAATGCAAAAGTGCAGTAAAGTTGTGATGCTAAACATCACTTTAGTTAAGACACTAGCTAAAATTATTGACTAAATCAACTAAATCAAACTCCACATGCAAGATGAAATTAAAGCTCATCATCATAGAACTTAATCCAAAAATCTTTTCCAGAAACATGTTAGGGAGAGTAGGGGCTGATTTTGCTGCAATGAATAATTATTTAAATTTATAGTTTCCTTCTGATTATTATTTGTACATAGTCTAAGTATATTCATAGCTTCACATAGCTTTCATACATCTCTGTTTCAGCATATGGTCTTAGCGTGGATAACCTGTGAACTAATGACTGTGAGTTTGGTTTCAAGTTATTTCTATTTGCTTATGGCACAGGAATGAATTTTTGTCAGACAGATGCTTGTAAGCTTTAGAATTAAATTTGCAGTGAAAATTTTCATGATTAAAAATTCCAATTTTTCTCTGTGCTAATATTTTGTGAGCATTTATCTTTAAAATGTCTTGTTAAAGTCCTTGTAGGAAGAGTTTATAAGGACTGGCTTTGCTGTCAAAGACATGCTAAGGAAGTTCAAACAAAAGTTTCCAAATAGATTTATCCTTTACTTGTTCATCTTCTAACCCTTAGTATGACACTTACAAATCAGAAAGTACACATGAGCTAATGTCTTTCAGTTCTCTCTTTGGTAAAATATAATATTAGGGTTGAATGCTAACAACCAACGACTTTTCCTTTTAATCTCTTAATGTATATCATGCAGCCCCCTCACTTTTCCTTCTCCCTTTTCTCTACTGCTTTCCTTCCTTTGTACCCCCAAATCTGTTCTTCCCCCTGCTCCGTCTCGTCCTTATTTTTAGTGTTACATTAACACCAATAAAGAATGGATGCAATAATGCTGGTGAAGACTGTGCCTTTTGGCTTGCTTTTGCAAATAACTCTTCTTCTATGGGTCCTATTATTTTGCATGTAATTCCATTTATAGAGGAAATTTTGAAACTTCTGCAGTGCTTGGACTTTGGCTCACATACCTTGAGAGGGAGACCCAGAAGAGGATGGCCATTTCAGCAGGTGGAACAAAACTGGGTAAAGCTGAACAGCAAACACTATTCTACTGATCCCAAAGTACAGTAACCACCCAAAATGCCCAGCTCACACTAAAAGCATTATCTGTAGGCTCACACTGTGAACATCAAAGAAGCAAAGTTGTTCCACTGACAATAAGCTCTCTCTCATGACTTTAGTGAACCTCTTGCATGGTTTTGTTGGACACTCTGCTATGAAACAGAGGTACTGGATGTAAAGTGATGAAGATGTCCAAGGTAGGATATGGGAGTGGCAACTTGCTACCAGGGGGCTTGAGATACTTTGTGTTTTACTATAATAAACACCTACAATTTCTTTACACACCCAAGAAAATGGTATTTGCATTCATTTTGCACTGCTGGAGTTGTGTTATTTGGAACTTTAGATATAATCATTGCACCTGCTGTATTTATCTTGCACAATATAGAATTGTGAAGAAACTAAACATAGAAGCAAGGAATAACAGAAGAGTGTTTCTAACTCTGCTGGTGCTTATTTAAAGACTGGAGCCCTGTAAAGGGTGAGAGCACCAGTGTGATCATGGAGCTACTGATCCAAGTTGTACTGGGGCTCAGAGGGGAACTTCTCATTAGGAAGTGAATCCTTTGTGATCGTCAAAGTGAGGTTTTTCCAAAGCATGGAGGGTTGACCTATAGTCACTGATTGCAGTGGGGATGGAGTCAGGCTGCTTTGGCAGATGGAACCCGTATTTTTAAATGCGTTGAACAGTCCAGAATTAGCTCCATTCCAGGAGTAGTGAACACTTGGCTTTTCCATTTCCATAATGCCTCTGTCAAATCCAGCACACAAATGAGTCACTCCTAAGCAGTGTTTTCTAACATATGGCCAGTCTCTGGAGGTCACTCAAACATTAGCAATTAGCATGTTTTGTCACAATGCTATTTTCAGAATGTACAGTTTAATTAGAAAAGGTAGCAGTGAAACAGTCAGCTGTTTAAACATCAGGAAGATACCTCAGGATTTAAACTGGCTCAAGTTGATTATGGCCTGCATTTTGACAAGTTAGGCTAGGAAACATTTCAGAAGTAGTTAAGTTGCTTAGAAATGTAAGTCTCTGTGACTTTGAATTAATTAATTAGAAGGATTTTTAAAAGTTGCCTAGCTACCAATAATATTATTGCATAACCCAGTATTTGGGTATGTCACTGTAATCTATCATGTATGTTTAACCTGTCTTGTGATATTACCAGGAGTTTATATTGCTTTCCTGATCTTCAAGAATTATTTGGTTTTGTGACTCAGCTACCTGATCTGGGAAACAGTGTCTGAGTATGAGAAGCAGGGAACCTAAATCCATAGGTAAATAGACAAATAAGTGCTCTGAGATTTTGCTTTTGTTACCAACAGGAAATGGACTCTGATAAACACAAATGCCTCAACAGTACACAGTTTATGTCTGCATGGGAAGTTCCACTTCATGACATGATATATAGCCACAGATTTCTATACATAGACCTGAAAATCTACACATATGTAGGTGTTCACAAATGCAATTAATGAAGCTTCATACACAGGAAAAAAAAAAAAAAAAGAGGAATTTTAAATGCATAGTGTTTTAGGGTTTTTTTTTGGGGGGGGAGTGTTGGGGAGAGTATTCTCAGTGGACTAGGATTTCTGATATGAAATTTGCCAGCAGTGTAAATAACTATTCCCAGCACAACATTAGACCTAGAATTTAATGTCATAACACAAGAGTGCTTTTTATTTTTTTTTTTTTTGCTCTGTGTGTGTGTTGGACATTTTGTTTTCCCATATCATGAACTTCCCTAAGGCTTGATTGAAATCAGTGAGAGTATGGGATCTTAGTATTTCTGAAAACTGGGCTCATTTCTGCTCATAAGCTCTTGGTTTCAAATACATTTCTTTACAGATGCTTTTTTACAATTGGGGCAGATTAAATGAAGGTTTTTCAACATGTCTCTGTTAGTGAGTTGTAAACCTTTTGACAAAGGGAACAAAATCTCCTTGATACCTTCCCCATTTGCATTGTCACTTTCTTCCTCACTATGCCTGATTATACAGCCATAAATTGAGTAAAAATTTCCATTTACCTAATTGGGTTATTGAGTGTCAAGCCTGTTTGCTAAAGATTGTAAAAAGGGATGGTAATATTTGCATTAAAAAAATACTTCCTTGCCTTCCCCTTGCTTTTCCCTTCTGCATTTGACCAGATTCATGAAAGACAGGAGAAGATCCTTCCCTTTTTTTGCCAGCAGTGATAGTTTGGATGCCTTTCAAAGGAGAAATTTTGCAAGGCTGTCCCTGTGACATACAACAGCCCATGGCTGGAACAAGAGTGTGCTTGAGGTGGAGGAGACCCTGGGATTGTTTTTCATGGGATGGGGGACTGCTGCTGCCTGAATTTCTCTGGGTATCCCGTTAAGGACAAGAGAAAATCAACTTTCCCTGACAAGACATTCTCTATTATTTGCATATCTTAAACTGAACCAGCAGAGCAGCATGAATAGTAGTAACAGAATATATAATTAATAAAGGGGTGTCCTGGATGTCACCTCCCACATTCTTAGATTTTGCTGCTTCCTCCCCAGTAACAGGACCCACGTTCTCCAGCAGAGCTCAGCTGTGTCCCTGCAGTAAGGCTGGAGCAGGGAAACACTGATCTGCACACGTGTTTTGTTTTAATGGATGTACCTTTTGGCCTGCAAGATTTTATAGAACTGCATATCTGTATTTTTATAGCATCCACATGACCTTTGAGATAAAAAGAGGTCTTTTCTTTTAACTCCCCAGTTCACAAGTGCTCTGATAGCTCCTTAGATAAAGCAGTGATGACCATGGTGTAAATGCTGAGAGAGTTGCTCTAGGTAGATAGATAGACTGAACTTTAAAATTTCATCTCCTATCTGTCATCTTACCCTACACTGGTAAGAGAATGAAATATTTAATATCACACTGTAATTATTTTTAAAATTCCTCTGCTCAACCTGCTTTGCTATTATATTGTAATTTTTTTTTAATTCACTGTGAAAATACCTCCATTTACACATTTACCTGAGATCAAGCACCACCATGTCAACTAGATGATGGCACTGAGTGCCATGTGCAGTTGTGACTTGTACAATATCTCATCTTTAGGCTCCTGGTGCTGACTGTGTCATCCAGCAGCTGACTGCACCCACCTTTTTGGGGTCTGTGTGCAGAGATGCAGAAATTTCACAGGAGTTTTAGCCTTGGTCCCTTCATATCCCATCCAGTGTAGTCTCAAATCCTCTAGCTCAATATCTGGGTCCTTCCTAGAGAACTTGCCTTGCTCTTGGCCCTTTCCAAGGGCGTTTTAAGGTCACACATTCACTCAGTGTTTCATCACAATGACACTGATTCCTTCCTCCAGCCCCTCATTACACAGTGTGCTGAGCCTTGAATTCCACACATCCCCCTCCCCAGTTTAAAGCTGGGGAGAACATTGTCTTTGGAATGTTATTTCTTGTGTCTTTGCAATGTAATTTATGACATTTGTCCATTGTCCAAGACAGCACAGTAAAGAAATTTTCCCTAAAATCTAGTCTGAGCCTACACTCTTTCAGTTTGAAGCCCTTCTCCCTTGTCCTATCACTACATGATCCTGTAAAAAGCCTTTCCCATATTTCTAGTTGGCTCCCTTCAGGCACTGGAAGGCTGCAATTTGGTCAGACCACAGCCTCCTCTTTTCCAGGCTGATTCACAGACTGTGTATTATTTGTTGAATATAAGGAGCATACAGTATGGCCTGAATAACCTGAGGATTTTTGAACAATGGGAGTGGATTATTATCTAGCTGTGGGATACCTAAAATTGTGCATATCCTCCTCAAAAGGGCCTGTGCACTGCATAGGCCTAAAACTAAGGACCATGAAATAAAAGTATCTTCTGTTGGACTGGATGCAGACAAACACTTGGACTGTTAAACAATTTGACTAATTATCATCTAAGAATATTCAATTAATATTTTAACCACATTTCAAGGGCTGGAGGGGAATTGTTCTTTTGCACCTTCTTCAGGAGCATCCTTCACACACTAAAGCAATGTTGATATTGCACATTTGTGTGTTTCTCAAAATAATTTCTTATAACAGTCTTATAAAGGAAAAAAAGATGCATGAAAAATAACATCAAAGTGTTTTAAATAGAATAAAAGTTTTATTTAAAATATATGCAAACAATAAAGCTGGCAAGAATGGTTCAGCCTTTATGATTTTCTCTAACAGTGATCAGTGAAAGAAAAAGAGCATAGCTCTTAAAAATAATCCTTGGGTTTTTCATGCAGTTTAGAGGGCTTAAAATATATCTTCTATAAAGACTCCATGACAAATCTGATATTACTTGTACATAGAGACAGTAAGCCAAAATCAGCTTATATTAAGGTGAAAATGTGGACATTGACTTCAAATTGGGCTTTTCTTGATGGTCTTCATTGGGACTTGAGTGAGCTGCTGTTCCAGGAGAGGCACCATGGGCTCTTTTTAATGTGGACCCACCCCCTGAGGAGCAGGGAAAGCTATTCCACTCAGGGCAGGAGTTTAGCATTTCAAAATCTGACTTTTCTACTGAGTATGTTTAAATCTTTCACGGTAAGCTGTGAAAGGGAGCAGAAGGCCAGTGATGTGTCAGCCAGCCACGCTGGTCCCTCCAGGTTTTACACTGATGGAACCTGGAGCGGCCGCCTGGGCGAACTTTTATAGCCAGCAAATTTTTATGGGCACTTTTTCACAGCCGAAAAAGTTTGGTCAAAGTTACTGCAGTATGTGGCAGACAGCAGGAGCTGGTGTGCATTCAAAATTCTGTTAGGCCAGTCCGTGGAGAGGCAGTCCACACCCCCCACGTGCTGTGGAAATGGGATGCTTTTCCTAGGAAGGAGCATGGCTTCCTCTGCTTGAGAGACTGCTGGTGGATCAGAAGGACATATTCCAGTATGACCTTTCTTATGTTTTTCTGCAACGCATATAATTTGCAAGAGGTGGTGTGGTGTGCCAGTGTGAATGTGTGTGGAGCATGGAGGGCAGGAATGTCAAACAATTAAACCATCTGATTTACACACCTTTTGAGTGAACAGCTCTTAGATTAAAATAATGGTTCACGCCTCCTATTCCCTTATATTCTGCTGAAAAACATCTGCAAAATTTCGAGTTAAGAGTGAACAACTGGAAAAAATACAAGTACAGACAAACCCCAAGTCATTCCACAAAACAACTGTCATGGACTGTAAAGGATATTGGTTCACTGGTTGTTGTGGCCATGTTCCTACCAGCATTTACTTGACCATATTTTGTCATAGATCAGAGCAGTTTTTATGTTGCTAGAGTTTTTTAAACTTCTTTTTGTGATCGGTTCAGGTACAGGCTGAGCTACCTTGTCTTGAAGAATATTCAGGTGTGATGTTGTGAGTGAACAGAATTCTGCATGATATTCACTTTATTTTGTTTTATTTACTTTTTGGGGGGCACATTCAGACGCGGTGAGCTATAAAAGAACAGGGTGAGTTAATATGACAAAATTCCAGTGGGTCACAATGTAAATTAGGTGACAGGCCCTTGCTGTAGGCATGTAGCTCTTTCACATGTGCTTTCCTAACCCAGGAAAAGGATTCTTGCTTCCTTTTCCTTCTCCCCTTTCTCCCTGTGTGAAACAGCAGCACAGTGCATGTTGTCTGAGGTTGGAGTGGTCACTTTTAATTTGCTTTAAGGCTTAGCTTTCAAAGCCCAGTGATGTGTCACAGGTAGTGCTACACTCTTGCCATAAAGTACAGAGAGATTTTGTTGAGATCAGATGGGAATGGCAACGATAACAAATAAAAATCTAAATTAAGGAAGAGAGAGTAAATAAATTTTTAATCATACAAAATTTAATACTTATGTTAAGGAAAAGAATATTAAAAGTCATTTTATAGAGAGTGAATTTATATTGGAGCTGATTTTAAAGTTATGCAGCTTTGAGTGATATGATAATCATGTATTTTTCTCCCCCCTCAGCTGTACTAGGGGATTGAAATTTATATACTCAATAACTAGAAAAGAATCATAAAGGATCAGGCTGGAGGAATCTGTCTCACTCCATTTTTTCCTGTCACTCCCATAGCGATTTTAATATTTTTCTTATATCTCTGCTTATTTTCAGTGCCAAACATTGTTTTCAAATACAGTTGGCTTGAAAATGAGCACTTGAAGCTGCAAGCTCGTCGGCAAACTACCATGATTTTCAGGTAGTACAATGAAATCTTTAGCTATAAAAAATATAAAATAAAAATAGGATGTCAGAGTCTTCTGCCAGCTGTAAATGCAGCTAAATAGTCTTATTGTGTGCTTCAATATTTTTAACTATTTTAAGCATTTGACTCTTGCTTTTTTTTTTTTTTTTTTTTTTTTTGTCTTGGTGCTAAGGGAAAATGGATTTGCAAAAGCTAACATAACAGCACATTTATTTCTTTCACCCTTTTCAAATAGGAATTAAAGACAGGATAGTCTACTGAATAGACTGCCAGACTGAGAGTCAGAAAATAAGTTTCCTATTATCAATTCATTGAGAAAGTCTATTTGCTTTCCTTTGCCTCAGTTTCCCATCTGTAAAATGAAGATAATGTAATTTATCATCCTGTGCAACGTGCTTTGTGGTCTAGAGCAGCAAGATAGAGTGAAGTATTATGATGAAATATTTTGGGGGAAATACTGCTGAGTTTTAATGATTTAAGTTCTTCCTTGTTAATTTTTTTCATACTTAGCTTTTGATGTACAAGCTGCTCTCCAATCTTTCCTGTGAGCTGCTGTTGGAGATGGCTGAGATATTGATCCCCAAACAGAAAATGAGGTGGGTTTTATGTAATGACCACATGGTTTCACCTGGAACTGTCAGTGAACCATTTTCAGCTGCCCACAGCAAAGACAGGAAAATGAACAGAGGATATATAGTATTTTCAGAATTAGTTTGGAATAAGTGGAGAGATGTTCTGTCTGATTCAGACATGGGGAAATTGAAATATATAATGTCCCTTTCCAGTAAAGGGAAAGGGACCCTTTATCCTGCCCTCCATCCTTTTTTCCCCCCAAAATCTCGTGTTTATGGGCACCTCCCCACTATTTTCATGGTCTTCTACTCGATGTGTTATGATAGCACGTGCTCAGTATGAGCATTTGCTTGAAAGGCAGAGGTTTTTTTGCCTTTGATATGGCGATGGACATCTCTAAAGTGTCTGGAAGATTATGAGAGCAAAGCCCAAAAATAAAAAAAGCTCCATGGTATTGCCCACACAGTAACCACATATAGAGTCTCCAAGAAATTTAGCCCAATTTGGTTTCAGGTAGCTCACAATGGCAACTATTTACCTGTGTCTTTATCTGTCTCTCATCTTTGTTGTCCGACCTACACATTCAGATGAAAACGGGCGAAAGCAAACCTGAGGCTTTTAGGTGAAGCTGGTACAGGTAACCCAGAGGTTCAAGTTGCTTTGTGAAATGACATGGCTGGTGCTTGATATCAGAATTTCAACAACAGATTCATTTTTTTCATTGCCAGTGGTTGCTTTTGCTCGTTTTAGTTTTCCCAAATGTCTGTCCTCCTCCCTGGACACCCTCTGGAGTCAAGGAGCCCTGGAGGATGCACAGAAGGGTGAACACCAGGTTTGGACTCCTGCTCTGAACTAGCTTCTGGGTACTGGCTCCAGAGATTTCCTGGACACCCAGATTTATGTAAGGTGAGCATCAGTATGGGTAACAATGATCTCTCTGTCCAGCAGACACAATTCCAATAAAATTTATGTGTATTTTAGGTATAAAAATATATGCTAGAAAATACACGAGCTAAGAACAGTCAACAGCCATTTATTTCATAGGAATTTAGAGCAGAGATGAGCAGATGCACAAAATATTCTGACTGAATTTTGTATCTCAAAAGTCTCGGAGGCTTTGAGAGCAAGTATCTTAGTTGCAGAACCCACAGATGGCAGAACTAGGGGTGCAGAACTAGGTACTGAGATGTAGCTGTTGCTCTGAGGTCTCTGACAGCTGCACCTTTAGCAGTAAAAGTGAATGAAGCTCCTCTTAACCTCCTGGCCACTCAGGTTTACCAAGAAGGCTAAGACAGAGAGCAGAGAAGTAAAAAAAAAAACAAGGCTATCCATGAAGCTACAGAAAGGGGTTAAATTTCTTTACCAATTGAAGTTTCTAAGCCAAATGAATGAGTCAACTAACTTAAGGGGAAAGCATAATGCCTTCCACACTTTTAATAAAAGCAACAAGTTTTTGTACTCTGAGGACTTGCTTAGAGTGGTGTTTGAGGACAAAAGGCTTTAATCTTGTTAGATGAGGGTTTGTCTGGTTGGCCTGTTTTTAAACAAGAAACTTGAATATTTGGAATTAAAAAGTTGAAGAAAGCTGCAAATCCTAAGTCCACTGAAGAGACTGAGAAACAATTTCTGAAAGACAGCTCTGTGTTAGGTCAGTGGTTTGCACCTTTTGCTGCCAAGTCTCACTTGTACTGTATCCCTCTCACCTTTTGACTTCTCCCTGAACATCTGCTGTTGCATCGCCTCTTGGTCACCTAACCACTCCCCAGGAGCCTCCAGGAATCACTGCCTGCTCTCTGGGGTCCCTGCCAACTCCTTCTCTCCCTTTTCCCCAGCCCTGGGTTAGGTTTACTTTCTCCTTGCCCCTGCAGTTGCTTTATGGCTCTTTTTCTAAGCCAATTGTACAAGCAGAGATGTGGCACAACTTGTTGGCTTGTACTTTGAGCCTGAGATGAGCCTGGACCTCACCTGCTGGTAACTTGTAATCTAAAGTGCTCTTTAGGTAGAGCCTTCAAATGTGAGACACAGCAGAAGAGTTGGGAACCTTTGATACAAGGAGTAACAGAAGATTTATTGTGTTACAGCCTTGTCCAAAGGCTGGAGGGCTCATAGTACAATTTATTGTGCTTTTCAGGAGCTACTGTTTTTCCACATGCATTCAGTTTTGTTCTGCTGAGACACAATTTGTCTTCTCCATGAGCTGACAGCTTGCTATCAATACCCACTCACGAGGATTTTCATAGGCTAATGCTAAGAATTTTTTTGTAACATATTTCCTCCTCACTCCTCGAGCTCTGGCCTCTCCCTCAGGAAAGGACGACGCTGAGGTATGAAAAGATCAAGTGCAGAGTGATTAAGTTATTTGTCTTCACATCTCCTAACTGTTACACAATCAAACAGTGTATTTTTAGAGGAGAGCTGGTTAATTGCTGTTAACATTATCATCATTTCAGGATGATTAGGAGGTGGTGATTGAGTAAGTAATAGCAGTAGTAGGATGTAGAAAAGCAGTAGTAGAGGATGCAATCAAAACCCCAAAGAGCTGATAGAGTACAAAAATAGGAAGTGTATTTCACTATTGCCTTGCAGTTTCCCTTTTCAGAGTTAGCACTAGCAGGGAAAAGCCTGGGAGTGGTAACAGTGCTATGGGTTGTGTAAAGAAGAAAACATTTTTGCCTCCCCTTTTTGACAAAGAAGAGGTTTTCACACGACTGCTTGTGCAGCTGATTGCAAAAGCACTTCCCTCACTGGGAATGAAGTGCTCACTCTCCACACCGAACTTCATCTCAAGGTTACTGTGAGCTGAGGGTCTGTAGTGATGCAGGATCTCCAAGCAGGTGCAAAGGAGAGCCCCTTCATTGTAAAAACCCAGCTTTTTAAAGCAGTTAGCCTGTTATCAGTTATATAATTGTAAATCATAGCAAACAGAGTTCAACTAACCACCATAAAACTGTGATGTGAGCACACAATGGTTGCATCACTTGGTTTTTTACCTCTAGTTCAGCTGAGTCACATTCCCACAGTCCCTTTCTGCTTAGCCTAAGTAGCAGCTCTGAGCCATGACTTTACAAGGCCTTCCCTCTGTGAGGTTTTACCTATATTCAACAGGTTACTCCTTGAATTAAGGAGTCCTCTTGTCTCAACCCCAACAGAGACATCGTCATCACATGTTTCTATACCCATAATTATAGAGTTAAGGAAAAAAGGGTTCTTGCTTGACATCAAGCAGAATAGACAAGTCCACATCTAACGTGATTTAAGACTCCTGTGCTCAGATACTGTTTAAAACCAGTCTTCAAAGACCTTTTTTTTTTTTTCTCTTCTTCTCCCCAAAGGGCATTGACTGCTCCCAGTCAGCTCCCTCTCTGTTGGTTGTAGATACACAGTTTTTGGAAACTGGGAGTGGGGCTGTGGCCCAGCCTCATCCCTGACTGGCTCCAGCTGTGCAGGACAGGTGAGCAGCACTGAAGGGAAGGAGCCATGGAGTGCCCAGGTGCACTGAGCAACCCCAGAGGGAGCAGAGGGCACCCAGGGGCAGTGCAGCAGCAGCAGGGGTATGAAAGGCTGGGCTGAAGGAGGAGAAGGGCAGATGCTGCAGCCTGCTGAGGAGGTGAGGTGTTCCTCTGTGTGGGGAGATGCTTGAAGGCTTCTGTTGAGGTATGGTGTTACTCTGTATGGGAAAGTGCTTTAAGTCTTCTGAAATTGTATTCTAATGCTCTTGTGTATCATGGCTGTCTCAAATGTGGCAAGTGCTGCAACAGCTGGTGGTTTATTGTAAGGCTTTTAATAAGAGAGAACCTTTAAAGAAGTTTTGGATGAGCAGAAGCGACTAAAGCTGACTGTGAAATACCTGTGTTTGTGCTGTGGTCCCACATCAGGACAGGGTTTGCAGCCATAGAGCCCAGAGAAAAAATGAGAGCAAAGGGAACCAGGCCCCACTGTTCTGGGGATTGGTACAAAAAGAGTGAAGAATGCTATGTCCTATGAGAGAGAGGAGAAATATCTGCAGAACCAGAAATGTGCTGCAAGCACCTTTTGTGAAATGGACCCTGGGCTATTTGATCCTGTACATTTTAGTTCTATACCTCAACAGACACATGATGGTATTGGACCTGGACCAAGATGATTTTTTCAAGGCAGGTAGTTCTCCTGATGAATTCTCAGCACCTGAGATCTTTCCTCTGCAATTCTCCTTCCCAGGTACTGACACAGCATTATTCTTTATCAAATCAGAGCTAACACTTCCACAGTGCAAGAAATATAATTGCAAACCAGCTGAAAATTAATGTTATATTCTTACAATCCATGTCACAATCCTGATGACATTTGTAGTACAATATTATAATGATGTGGGAGAGGGAATAATTTTAATGGTTGACCTTGGCATTCAAATAACATCTAATAGCTGCAGTTTTGCCCAGAAGATATGTGTCAGTGTTCAGTTTCCAGATGTGGATTTAGAATGCCTGAATTTAGCGCCTGCATGGAAGATTTGGGTTTGTTCATCTGATGGGGAAAATACAATTTAAAAAGTTAAGGTAGGAATTTCTGCTCTAGCTGCATTCAGTGACGGAGCTGAAACCTCCCAGCTTGAAAGTGAGAAGCTCCCACTCTCTCTAATGTTAAAATCAGAAAGGAGAAGGATGATGAACCCATATTTTTGAATTCAATAAACAGAACAAGGGAAGTCTGTCCTTGCAGAAGATAGAATTGTAAATCAATGAGAGAGTGATTAAGTGCAGAAGAAACAGAGCCCTTGCTAGGGCTTGCACTAACCATGGTAGTTTAGTAGCACACTCTCCCATCTCAAACACAACTGGGGTTTAGTTAAACAATATCTGGCCCAATGCCATCAATAAAAATGGCAAGTCATGCTCAGAACACTCACAGAGCAGCCAACTTTCATTTTACAGCAGGAAAAGTCAAGGCACAGTAATGTGAGAATGGAGAAATTATTCTCAAGGAATTGCTGTGTCACATAGGTCAGGTAGGTCTTGTTTTTAACTTAGCACATCGTGCTGGTCTCTAAATAGACCAGTGGGATGCCTTAGCACAGTGAATCCTTTCAAGGTCTTAATGAGGTGTAGTCAAAGACCTTGGACAAAACCCAGGGACTCCCAAAGGCAACTCTGCATATGCCAGTCAGACAAAGGAAGACCTAGCAAACATACAGCAAATGGACTGAAATGTCCACTCCAAGAACAAAATATCACTCGTTCTGAGCTGGTTTTGCTACTTCCATGACATTTAGATGTGTAGCTTCAGCAGAGAACTGTCTGGGAAAGGCTGATGAGCTGTTCTCTGTATCTGATGCATGTTAAAGCCAATGCAAATAGCTTACCCCTGTTTCCAGTGGAATGCTCTGTGGGCAGGAGTAGACCAGAACTAAACTTGCCAGAAAATGCCAACATGTTCTCTGCAGTCTAAGAGGTGTCTCTGCAAAGTGTCTCTCTCAGCTGACATCTCAACTCTTGGTATGTTTGTGCTTTGGTTTTTATTCTGGGTGCACATCCTATTCTGAAAGGCCACCGTGAGGGAGAGAAATGAGCTCAGGATGTGTAATTTTTGAATACATCCGAGAAATAAAGAATGCCACTACAATGGAGAGAGAAAATGAAGGGTAGAGCAATGATCATATGAAAGAAAATATCATTCCTTACCCAGACATGATGTCATAGTCTCTCGTGGTACGGGAAAGAGCTAGGGAAATGCAAAATAACTGTAGCTATGAGGGCTTGAGAATTCCCTGGGGATGGCTGTGAATAGATTTGTGTGATTAGTCATGCTCCGTGTTTGGTTCAGTGTCAGGTTTACTCCAAGACTGAGGTCAATAAATGAAAGGCAAGGAGCAGAGAGAGTGGAGAAGGCAAAGACAGCTGTAAAAGGAGGAGCTTTAGCTGGGAATGGGGAGCTGGTGGAAAGCCCCTCTGGACAGTGGTGGGAATGGAGCACAGACTACAGCTCTATCACCTGCCCTTTTGGGACACCTAAAGGTTTTGGGTTTTGTTTTAGTTGGTTTTTTTTTTTTTTTTTTTTTTTTTTTTTTTTTTTTTTTTTTCTTCTATCTGGTGGGGTGACATCTATCTAATGTTAACCTGGAAATTAAGGATACACCTTTTATCACAGAGTCTTTCTGAAAGTAAGCTACCCTTTCCATCATTGCATATTCTCTCCCCTTTGAAAGAGAGCACATTAAGAATGCAGAGGAACACAAATGTGGAAGCAAAATATTGACAGGGAATACAGAAACATTTCAGATATTGTCTTGCTCTTTTTCACTGGGAAGCTTTGCTTATTCCTCAATAAATCTCCATTATTACTTTTTTTAAGCTTCATTGCTAACCAATGACAAAAAATTTGTCTTATACGTCCCACCATTGCACATTCCATTGACACAGGGAGTGAGTGGCATTATCTGGAAAGGAGAGCTCACCGTCTAGGTGATTTCAGCCAATCGGAGATGATGATATTGTATTACCAGTTTCATAATATAAATGAAAAAGATGGCCTTCATTTTGATGAAAGCTGTAAAGTAGCTATTGTGCTTGTTTTGTATTGCAAGGCCCAAATGTATTATTTATGCAATTTTCCTTTTGAAAGGAAAAACTGAAAGAGACTATTTCATTTTACAGCATTCAGTCAGAGCTATTGTCTCATGAATGTGAACATTCCTGCATTTTATCAGCTCCCAATGTAGAAGGCAACTCACAGATCACACATAGAAAGGATTTTTCAAAGTTTGAAAACTGCTTTTTAAAAAAGCTAGACCCTAATGACTCGAGATATTATTTGTGTGTGCCTGTAGGCTGAATCAACACTTGGCCTATCAGAATGTACACAGAGCAGCTTCTCTTTCAAGGTCTTAAACAGCTTTGATTGAATCTTCGTGCACCTTAAATTGATAATGCAAGCAGCCTGTAATACACAATATTCATAACAATGGAATACATCTTCATTTGTAAATACACACTTTTGTGCCAAGTTAGCACATATTCAGGGATCTCTGAGCCACTTATCGACGTGACAGCAGCCTGATGCTGTTGCTCTGCTATAGTAAATATTGCCACTGTTCTGGAGGTGGGGAAACTGAGGCAGGTGCACGTTCAAAGACTTGCTTGGGGTTGTAAGGCCAGCGCTGATAGTGTGGAAAAGGTTGTTGGCATCAGCCCATTAGGCAGTCTGTGGCACGTGGAGTCACTCCCTTGGACCTGGTGATACTAATGTCTATGGAGAAAATGCTTATTGTGGAGAGATGCTGAGATTTTTGCCTGTCCTTGACTCCAGTAGAAATTAGATGTTTGCCCTTGAACACCCATACAAAGAGGTTGGTTACTCTTTGGTAGAGAGACACATTAAAGCTTAAATTGATATTCAGCCTCTTCGCCTATGTACCTAATTAAAGGCTCACTTCTGAGATACATCTTTTCTTGCCTGTTTTTATTTTTTTTTTTCCTAAAAAACTGCCTACTTTTAGTGCAATGCCTCTGAAACTTGCCATTAAAAAAATACCTCAGTTTTGTCATTCAACTTTTGTTGGACCCAATATATTTCTCACTGTTCTTTCTTGTTTTCTGGGATAGGGTATGCATATCTACAACAAATATATTTAAATTTTAGTTTAGCTGTTGCCCTATCATGAAATAATAAATTAGTGGAACCATTTACTCTCCAGTGAAGTCACACAATCTCTGATAGGGGCTCACAGTGGATAATATTCCTGAGTGTTAAATAAAGGTGATTACATTTTAAAAACAAATCAAAAATGAGGTTTACATTTGCTGTTTTCATATACCCATAGATCTTGTCTTTGGGATGACCTAATTGCAGCCTTGCAGTACCTGAAGGGAGCCTACAAGAAAGATGGAGAGAGACTATTTACAAAGTCCTGTAGTGGCAGGACAAGGGGGAATGGCTTCAAACTGAAAGAGGGCAGGTTTAGATTGGATATTAGGAAGAAATTCATTACAGTGAGGGTGGTGAGGCCCTGGCACAGGTTGCCCAGAGAAGCTGTGGCTGTCCCATCCCTGGAAGTGTTCAAGGCCAGGCTGGATGGAGCTCTGAACAACCAGGTCCAGTGGAAAGTGTCCCTGCCCATGGCAGGGGGTTGGAACAAGGTGATATTTAAGGTCCTTTCTAACCCATATTTAAGGTCCCTTCTAACCCAAACCATTCTGTGATTCTCCAATTCTGTGATGCTCCTCAGCACTACTGGAACAAATAAATTATTTCTGTGGATGTTCCTGGCCAAAGTCCATGAATATAACCAAAACCAAATAGATGGTAAGTTTTATTTTAGCTGGATGTAGAGGTACTGCAGCTTGGAACAAAAGTCCCTGTATCCATTCATGTTAGGAGACACCACCAGTAGCAACACTGCAATCTTTGCCACATTTGCAAGTCTCACCATCCTTTGTTTTCTTCTCTACATTCCCAGACATATTTGGCTCCCAGGAGTGTAAGCTGATATGTTGTATTTAGAAATACTTAAGGGGCTGTAACCATAACATACAATAACAATACTTAACGGATAACATATGCAATAACAAAAATCAAATGAAACAACATTACCCTGAAATATGGGGTTAATTCTGCGCAGATCTGGTAGAGACATGAAAATGAATACTTGTCATGTAATCAAATGGAAAAAAATAATGTCGAAGAAAGATTCTGGTTCACTGATTGTAGTTGTGCTAATGTTAGATTACAGCTATCTGTCAGCTCTAAGTACTGGCACTCACTACTCTGCATACTTACTTTTCTTAACTGTCTCAATTCGTGTTTAAAGCTTGCTTTTGGTGACGTTCTTGCCATGGGAATTCACTTGCTCATCTATCCCCAAAGTGAACACACAGTGCAGGGAATGTGATCTTTTTAGAAGTTCAGATAAATGCGTATACCTGTTCTGTTCTTATGATTCACCTTAATTCATCCATTAGTGACAGCAAAAAGAAACCTGTTTCCATGCCTGTGTCTCAAGCAATGATGGGAAATACAGGATGTAGGAACTGGAATTATCCTGATTGAACAGCCTTTCCTAAATCTCAGTGTGTTTTAATCATATTAGTTGTATTTTTATCTCCTGAGTTAAAGAAATCAAATATTTTGCTTTTGTCTCAGGTATTTCTCACCATTTCAGGGTTAGCGTGCCACTGAAATGATCACGAGTCTTTTACTCTGGGTGCTGGATAAAAAGATATACTGGAAAATCAAATTGTTGGCATACAGAGTAAATTGCTGTGGACTAGCAATTTAGCAACAGATTTGGGCAACAGGTATTGCTCTCTCGCCAACATTCCTGTCATTGTCTGAGGCAGATGGCTTCAATTTTATACACAGTTTTTCAGTCTGTAAAAGAGGATCGTATATTTATTCATCAAAACAAAACAAAATGAACAAAAAGCCCACAATGCAACTTTTTATGTGCCTGGTCAGTGAAATAGGCTTGGAAGAAAGAATTGTTTTATTTGGGAAATAAGTCTCCATTATGCATTTGAATATGAAGGCTAGAACTGACTAAAAAATGAGGGCAGGTTTCTTCTCATAAAACATCTTTTCCTTCATACCGAAAAATGTAGCAAGGAACACGGAATTCTTCTTAATCAAACCTTCAGCTGTTAATGGTTTAGTTTAGGAAACAGATTAATTTAATACCAAACAGTGATCAGTGCAAGTTGTCATGCTGCCCCATCTGGGTTCTGTGCCATTTGCCAGTATGGAAAACTGTCTCCTTTTCCTCCAACATTTTTGAATTCTTCGTGTATTTTTTATGAGCTGCTCAAATTCCCAATTTTTCCCTGCCCTCCCCTTCACTTCTCAATCTGCACACCTCTGATAATACATAACAGAGTAAGAGAGCAAGATGGCAGTATGTTTTTGTCTTTCAGTCTGCAGCTGAAAAGGTGAGTAGGTGTCACACAGCCTGCCAGAGGTGGCTCAGCTCTGTGTGGATGGAGAGCCCTGTAGGGCCAGGGCTGAGGAACCCAGACATTCAGGGTGGGGAATGGTAAAAGAGCCCTCAATATCTACATTGCAAAAGCCCTTGCAAAAAGGCAAAGCCCCACATGGATCTTGAGGCTCTGGTTTAAGCTGTGTTGTTCATTTGTTGAGGAAGTGTAGGGTCCAGTCTTTCTGCCTTTGATAAGAAAGAAATTCCTTCCACTGGAACTAAATCCTGGAAAAGAACTGCATAATAAATTCTAGGTGGAATGACAGAGACACCTCTTCTTGGGAAGTTAATATATCACTTAAGACCTGGCAACAGCTTAGCTCCAGACATGCTGTTGCTTCTCTGTAAGGGTAACTCTGACATCCCAGTGAGAAAGTTTACTTCCTTCACACCTGGTCTTGTGTGCTATTAAACCATCACAGCAGCTGCTGAATTATTCATCTTTTTTTCCAGCGGACAAAACTGGTATTCCAGCCAACACCCCCCCCTTGCCCAAGAGGAAAAAGCAGTTTGAAGGAAGGAATGCATTACAAAATCTGCAGTACAAAAGTTTACATCATTAAGCATTTCGGGTTTACATAGAGAGCAGTGGCATGCAACAGCAGGCACGTCCCTAAGCGATTTTTCTGCAATCAGAATTTCATTCATTACCCAATTTTCATGCAAGTCCCCTGGCATTTGAAATATGGTTCAAGGTAGGCTTCCCAAGGGCTCTCCCCCTCCCATAATAACTGATTTGCAGTGTCCAAAGACAGATCTAAACATCTTTGGCTCAAACTACTTAAGGCCTGCAGAGCAGGATCCTCTGTCATCCTCATCACATCTCACACCTACAGAACAGATAACACATTAATGTCTGCTCTCCAACATTTCATCAGTGTCTCCAGATAAGGCACCTTGCATTATTTTATCTGGGGGCAGCAGTGGAAGAGCGAGAGGGGGTGAATGAAAATGTATTTGCACTCTACAGGAGAATGAAGGTGTGGATGGCAAAGAGAAGGAGAGGGGAAATGAGAGATGCTTTCCTTTGGTATTACAGGAAAAGGAACAGAGCCAGTCCTGGCAAAGTTCTCTGCTCCGATTATGTATCCACTTTTATTCAATCACTGGATTGCTCTATGCCTGACACTTGGTCAATAGTGCAATCTGCCACTGATCAGAATAAAACAGACATCCTAGAATACCTTGGAATTTCATTAGTTTCTATTCAATGTTGTCTTTATAACTAGGTGATTACTTGGAAACACAAACTTACTGCATGGTTCCATACTTTTTCACATAAAGAGCCTGAGACTCTAAACAGTGATATATATTTTTTTTTTTAATCAGGAACACTTCTCTTAAACAATTTCCTTTTTGCAAAAAAAAAAAAAAAAAAAAAAAAAAAATATATATATAAAAAAAGAAAAAGCCTTAATATAATCAAAGCCACAGATGGATTCCTCAACTCAAAATTATATCTGCCCTTCCCAGTTTAGAAATTTTGGAGTCTATGTTTTGGTTATCCCCTAAATGACCTCCTAGTCTAAATCCATTTTCAAAAGCTTTGTAAAAAAGCCTTCATTATTAATAATTCTTACTCTGCTATTCCTGTAAATGTGTCAATTAACATAAATTCCTTCCATGAATTTCTACAACAGACTGGCTATAATTTTTTTTAGTCTTCTCTTTCAATATCAATTTCATAATTTTGAAGTAAATGGAAACAAAACAGGAGACTACTGCTTAGGTTCATGGGAATTAGACACTGTAGCTGTTTATCACTGGTGGCAATACAGGCACCTTTCAAACTTGCTCTTTAAGCAAGGAACTTTAAAGCAAGGCTTCAAAGGAACAGTGGGCACCACGTTGTTGCTCCAGTGGAACATCTGGTAGCAGATTTGTTCTGCCCTAATCTACTGGCACTTTCTATAGGACTGAGATTAAAAAGACAGTGGTTGTGTTAGGTGGTGATGATGATTGTGAAAAGCTTCCCAGGATAATTGAACCAGAATGTGCAATTAATTATTTTACTGAGCTGCTTTTTTGCTGTTGTTGTTGTTTTTTCGTGGTTACTTTCTTTTTCTGGCACCCTTTTAGCTCAGTGTCTGACCTGGGTTGCATCATGCTCTGCAGGATTCATCCTGAGTCCCTGCTGACAGCCTCCAACTGGAAAGTTTTTCCAAGATAAGGTGAAAACAATCTGCTCTGCCTGGAGGCTGATCCAGGGCAAGGAGTGGCCCTGCTTTGAAAGGTTGTCTGAAAGGGCATGTTTGCACCCAACTCTGAGATCGAATCCAAAGTAAACCTGATTTCTCTCTAGGAAAAGGCTGAGGCAATCCTGTCAAGCCCTCTCTAGTTTAATGTAATCTATAAGCATCTTTCCTAAAGTGAGTCTGTCTACTGGACCACCCCTCTTGTATCTTAGCTGTCCCCTAGGACAGGGTCACCTTTGGCTCAGCCTATTCTACAGGCTGAGCCAGGAGATTTGACTAAAAAATAACATGAAAGGCTCATCCAGCAATCCCCTGAAATAATAATTTCCTTCTGCTGTCACCCTCAACCTATTGTGACATGAACCTATGCATCATGTAACCTATTCAGTCCGTATTCTGCGTTTTTTCTTCTAAAGCATAATTTCATCCTTAATTTTTGAAGCATTGTTCACTCATCATGTTTTATTTGTTTCCTGTTCAACAGCCCCTGTTTCACATAATTCTAATTCTCTATTGTCTCAGAATTCCTACTCAGCCTGTGATGTTTTCATAGCCTGCAATTTCTGTAGCTTCTCTCCTTGTTGTGGTCTTACCTTTCATTCTCCTAGTCTTCTTCATGGTCCAGAGGAGCTTTTATCTCTCCAGTTTTTGTCTGTAGAATAAATCTCTTATGAAGTCTTTTCCAGTTTCTTCCTCATTTGCTCTCTTAGTCCACTTTGTTGTTTTAGTTTCCATCTGCAGATCTTCCCTCAGCAGCCTCCTTGTCTGGGTGCTTCCTTCAGTACACACCTGCCTTTTCCAGCTCTGTCTTCCACATTTGGCACATTTGTCTGCATTTCTCTTACAACTCATTAATCTCCAATAACTTGAAGCTGCACGTTAAAGTGTTGTTGAAGGAAAAGACCACTGAAAACATGGGTGATGACCTGGACATCTTAGTGGCTCATCTTCAAGTGTGACTGAGGCCTAACAAGCTGTGGAAGCTGTAGTATTCTTCTGCACCCTTGGATGAAGAAGAAAGTCCAAGCATCAAAATGAAAATAAGTAGGGAGGAAGGGCAATGACCTTTAAAATCCATTTTGGGCTGCTTATTTGTTTGTGTGCTTGGTCTTTACTGCTGTCTCATTAAAATACATTGAAATTAAAATACAAAGTATAAAAAGGCACCTAATTAATAGCAAGACCAGACTAATCTCTCTCCTTAGGTGAGTTCTTCTAGCACAGGCTCTATGCAGGGTCAGGTGGCTGGTTTTCAGCACAGCTGTTAGGTTGTGTCTGTCAGCTGGAACACCCTCTCTGCTTTTCTCCTTATGTTGTTTACAAAATGCAGCAGCAGAGCATCTTTTGTCCATGCCAGCAGATGCAGTTGTTTAAGCAGATTCTTTTTTTTTTTTTTTTTGGATGTGAATTCAATAACTGGGATATGGCCTTGATGTGCACAACAACCCCCCAGATGTGTAAAAATAAGGAGGGGAGCTAACACCAAACCCTTCCCTGAGTATGTGGAGATAACATTATTTTGCTATTTAATCTATCAATGCATTTGTTTTTTTACCATTCAGTAGGACCTAAAGACCTAATATTTATAACAAACAACAGCTTATTTGATCCTGCTTCTAACCTTCATCTTGTGAAGGGAAAACTTTTGATATGTTGGCATCCCCTTGCATCCTTTTTTTTAAAACAAATTCAGTCATAACTTTGCTTGAGAAGAATCCTGCATAAAGACTGAAATGTAGGTCCTCTGGGTTAAAACAAATTGCTTTTCCAGAGTGGTCATCTGCAGCATTTCTCACATAGAACTCTTTTGGACATCGGGGTGGTTTTATAAGGAATTTAGGGATGGTGGGAGATTCCTACACGGGCCTTGCTCCAGAGCAGGAGAAACCACAGGCCGAGCACATCAGTTAGTGAGCAAGCTGTGGAGCTCAGTGCTAGCAATTCATCCTTTCACGACCTGCTTGGAGCAGCTCAAGATGATGAAACAGCAGAAACCTCTGCCTTTTTTCCTGGCTCCAAGGGTAGTTCAAGTCATGAGTCAGCCCCAGCCTGTAAATGTAAATATACATATGCCTGGGCTCGTTTGACCTCTTCTTTTACAGCTTCTCTCTTGAAACCACCTATATTGATTATGATTATGTTCCTTCTTTAAGAGCAGCTTTGGGCAGCTCTAATGAAGAAAAGATTGCTTTAAACATGAATGCTTACACTGGAATTGGCTTTTTTTTTTCTTTTTTTGCCTTTCTTTTTTTTTTTTTTCAGTGAACAACTGCATAGCAACACATTTGTGCAGAACTGTTACAGGTATTAAATGAAAATAAGGTGATGTTACTATCAAGCTAAAAGACAAACCAGTTCCTGTGTTGTCTACAAAACTTACATATCATAAAGAAACAGAAGAGAGAACTGTGTATTTTGCTTTACTATAATTTCTGTGCTAAACCAACGGGTTTTCTTTGCACTGTGAATAACATAGGCTGCTAGTTCGTAATTTTTCCTCCTAGATTGCATTTATTTTATTTTTTATGTTTAATTTTTTTGCTTAATTTTCTTTCTAGAACAAACCTGAATCACTAATATCTATAGCAGGAAACCACTGCAATTTGAAAACTGCTGGTGTTTTTTGGTCCTGATAAAATTGTGAGATAATAATTTTTCTGTGGGTGAATTTATGGTTATATGCATGGTGAGGATCTTCTGAGAAATGACTTTTGTGTGTTTTCAATAGATTTATTACTTTTTTTTTTTGTTTATTATGGTGGCATTTTCCTCTCTTTGGTGCTGGTAGTGATTTCAGAAAAGCAAAATAAAAACAAAAAAAAATGTGTAAATATTGGCCTTTGCTGAAGTTTATAGACTGAATCCAAAGTAAATGCTGGTGTTATAAAAAAAAAAAAATATATAAGGTTTGATCTTTAAAGATAAGACAGGCGCTTCACCTATAGCTCTTTCAACAGAAGACTGTGATGAGATGATCCATAGCTATCAACTTATAGTGGGAAGGTGTTATTTGTGGGGAGTGCTTTGTAATTTTCCATGTCTGTTTGACTACAGGGAGACTACAAGGGAGTATCTAATTGCTGATAATGTTATTTTTTAAGGAGTGGAGTTAGAGGCGGCTTTAGATTATTGCTTGATTTCTGGGTGATCCATCAATCTAATGCTATTTGCTTCTAATGAAATTTAGCCACGTTTATGAAGATAAAGAAATGTTTTTCAAATGTTAAGATATGGAAGTAGGTAGTGCCACACAGTGAAAGACATGGAATAAAGACAGATTTTTTGATAAAGAGTGGAAATACAGGCAAGTGATTATTCAATACACAGAGCTATGCAACAGCTCGGTCTGCAAAAATTCAAAATATTATTGACTGGCATATAACTCCAGACTTCAGAGCAGATGTTTGGGCTTTTAACTACCTCAGTAAAAGACAAAATGAATCTCCAATAAAAGAAATTGAGTAGCAACATTACTGTCTAGCATAAGAAAATGGGTGCTAATATTTCAGCTGTATCATCCCTACCTCAATAGCTAACTGCCCAAAACCCTGTCTGAACAATAGCTCAAGGAAAAAAACTTCTTAAACACTGTTTTAGCTCTTGAATATTCTGCTTTATGCAAGGGATACAAAAATGTCAATGAGTACATGGGCTGTATAACCATCTGCCCTATATTGAGGAATAGGTAACGTGTTATTAGCTGAGCCTGTAACCAGACAACAGATAAAGGGAACCTCCTGCAGTAAATGCACCCTTCCACTGTCTCCTTGTCAGTTGAAGTCTGAGAGAGGAGCATGTTTTTATTATAGAAAATGTTAAAAAAAATCACCATGGGATTATAGAGCATGTTAAAAAAATCAGGGTAAAATGTTTTAGCAAATACAACAGCTTATGCTGGGCAAATAATAGAGTAGGAAAATTACATTAAATTGCAACCCTGTTAGAAAGTTTGAAATTTAGCTGAGAATCTTTTCTCTATCCCTTGATCTAAGATGCTGTTACAAATTGAGATATATGAACCAAGGCATCATTTTGGTAGATCATTTTTTTTTCTTTCTCTCCCAGCTAATAGATATTAAATTTTGTATTGAGCATTCAAAGTTATTTTCAGTCATGAGCCTGGGAGGCCTTCCCACCCTGCTGCAGCCAATTGGTTTGAAATGTACAGAAGGTAGGAAATATATAATATTTTCCCCTACCTTTGTGAGGCTCTCAAATTATTTTACCTCTTTAGACTCAAGAGTAGAAAGTCCATAAATAAATGAATTATTAATCTCTGATTTGTATCGGCAACAGAGTCCCTTTACCAAAGGAGTAGCATTTCTTCCATGCTTTTGGATGTTTTCTTCCTTATATCAAATTCTGACCCTTTGGTAAGGTGTCTTCTTTTGACTCACAGATTTGCTGGCTCTCATAAACACACTGCCTTTACTTTTAATCGGTGCAGGACTTCAGTCTGGGGAGCTCGGTGGTCAGGTTATAATCAGAGCTACATCTAACAGAGTGCTGGCAAAATAAAATAAAGAAAAAAAAAAAAAAATCCAGTATGCAGAAAAACGTGCCTTGTGGATGAATATGGATGGAGCTGTAGTTTTAAACGTGGTCTTCCTGCCCCCCATTTGCACAAATCTCCATCTGTCAGAGACGCAAGGGGTGAAGGAAGAGGTGGTAGCCAAGTGTTACAAATGCTCTCTGCTTGCTCCAGAAGAGTCACGGCAGCATCGTAGGATACTCCTTTTGACCTGGCTTGTTGGCTGGTATTAAAACCCTGTGTAAAAGTGCTTATGGTTTGATACTGAGTCATTAGAGCATGTGAGACTAGCTCTGGGAGTGAAGGAGAAGACAAGAGCTCATCAGGAGGACCTTTGAAGTTGTCCAGAACGGGACAAAACTTAGATTTTTTTTTTTAATAATATTATTTTCTTTGCATAATCTATGTCCCATAATTCAGTCTATATGAGCTGTAGCTTGAAGATGCATGGGAAAACAGCTTGCTTATAAAATAGGAAATTAGATAGTCCTATGCCATGTATATCCCAACACCACAGTCATTTCCTGGCATTGACAGTTTATGGACATGTAAACAAAGGTTTCTGCCAAAGCTGCCACACGTGATGAACCAGGGTACAGAGTAAATGTTAGCCTAGAAGGTAACTCTGATCTAGTGACCATGATTGTGTCCAATATGACTGTGAAGTCATGGAAATCTAGTTATTTGCCCTCATATTCATGAATTGAAAATCACACTTTGCATATACCAAGTACCAGAGCACTGAAAAAAAAGGCATTTTTGATAGTTTTTGTGGGGAGGAAGAGTAAGAACCCAGAGTACTCTAAATTAGAGTCTAAAGCAATCTTGATAATTCTTCCCTTACCTGGCTAAGATGAAAGAAGTGGGCTGAGACTTAATGTAAGCAAAATTACAAAGCTGGTGAATAAGGTCTGGTCCAGAGGTACAGGCCAGCCTTTTCCAATCCCAGAGAAAGTGTGGTGAGGATCATTAGACAAGATACATCTTAAATATCCTTCCCAAGAGAGGTAATAAGTATCCTGGGCCCTCTGGTTCCAAACTGATTTGGTGGTAAAAATGACGTAGAGGAGGATGAGTTTCAGTGTTGCTGAATTCTTATGAAAGAGTCCTGGGGATGATAGAGGAGCATCCTCTCAGACTAGGGGAGCACTGTTTTCCAGGTAGAAGTCACCACAAAAGCCATTCTCTTCACAGACCTTGCTTCCTTCATGGAGGAGAGTGCTTTCTTGTCTCTATCCCTGCTTTTCAAAAAGCACTGAAGTTCATGCCCATGCACATCTCTACCTCTGAACCCCACAGTAGTTATCTTCCCTTGACAAGATGATGGAGCACACAAGCATCCATATTTACCAGACAGATGCCACGTCAAGTGATTGCTTTTACTGCTGCCATTTGGCTCATCTCTGAGAGTTTCCAAGATCTTGCTAGGTACTTCAATCCATGCAACCAAAACTCTTGTTTGCTGTATTGCCCTTCACATTTACAAAAAATGGCATTAATTGTGACAATTAATACTTGATTATTTTAATTATAAACGTGTGTATTTGATTAATTCATGTGTAAATTGAGTTATCAGAACATGTTTTCTTTTTTCTCTGCTATTCCTGAATATATCAAACCTACAAACAAAGCCCAAAGGAATTTTCCTGACAATCTCCACCACAGGGTGTTCATGTGTTCCACTGTCCTAACAAATATTGGAGCCCTGATTTGAGTGAGAACAGGTCAGTAATGCTTCAGTAATCACTATATTTAGTGAAAGTATTACCTTTTTCTTTCTTTCTTTCCTTCATTATCTCAGGACAAGTAACTGATCGATTTCTTCCTGAACAGATGTTTTTTTTAATCCCAATTTAAAATATATTAACATAGTGTTTTAAAAGGTCCGACATTTTAAGGTATGTTAATTTCCTGTTTACATTTTGCACACATCTGGGTGAGACCACTATGGCTGACACTGATTACTGCACGTTTTACTCTTTAGCAAAGAGAAAATAAAGAATAGTAGGAATATAGCCAAATAACATCTAATTGCATGGTACATTTTGCTGGATATTCAGTTTCTGTTCTGATTCTGAGCGCATCACTGAGTATTGCTACATAGCTCACTCATACACTACTTCCAGGCCTATTACACAATTTTTTAAATACTACTTTAAAAAGCACTTTTAAAAATACTGCTGCTATTGAATCATCTCAATCCTCCTACAGCGAAGAGAAAGAGGAAGTTCGTAGAGTCCAAATGTTACTCTACTGGAAAATATTTTACACCTTCTTTTGTGAACTCTGTCGAATTCCCAGTGGTTTTTCAGGATTTGCTCCTCCACTCCTGCTCACCCTGGGTGTTTTCTTCCCGCTGCTTTTCCTCGTGTGTTAGGGTACAGCCAGGGACAGAGATATGACACATTGCAGATAACATCCTAACATATTAAATAAGGATGTTCAAACATAGTGACAGATCCTGTTGTATGATGATACATCAGGGCAGCTCAAAGATAAGAATTTTAATATATTCTATTATGGAATCACTTAAGCTGACTAAGTGATAGCTGTGGGGGGAATGGAATAGCCTGTAGCTTCTGGAAAGGGTTAAGAGACCAGAAATGGGAAAGAAATACCTGGGTTCTACAGGGAGACAGAGGTAGGAGTAAGCAGAATTTTAAAAATCCTTGATATCTTTGAGTAACACATGATACAGCAAATGTATTTTTTTTTTTTTTTACATGGAGGATGAGATGTCCTCAACATATGTGACCTGCAAAGGCAATCTCTGTGCACTGTCCCCAGCCACAACTTTTCTACAGTTTCTCTGAGTACAGGCTATGAACATCTACCACTAGATAATAGAACCTCAGAGCAGTTTGGGTTGGAAGGGGCCTTTACAGGTCACCTAGTTTAACCCCCAACTCCAGCAAACAGGGCCATCAACTGGATCAGGTTGCTCAGAGCCCTGTCCCACCTGACCTTGAATGTTTCCAGGGATGGAGCATCCACCATTTCTCTGGGCAACCTGTTCCACCCTCTTTGTCATATATAGTCTAAATCTACCCTTTTAAAATTTAGAACCATTATCCACTGTCCTATTGCAACAGGCCCTGCTAAGAAGTCTGTTCCCATTTTCCTTAAAAGCCCCGTTTAGGCACTGGAAGGCTGCCCTCAGGTCCCCCCAGAGCTTCTCTTCTGCAGGCTGAACAGCCCCACCTCTCTCAGCTCATCTTTACAGGAGAGCTGCTCCATCCCTCTGATTGGCTTTGTGGCTTTCTTCTGGATCTGCTCCAGCACATCTTTCCTACACTGAGGACCCCAGGGCTGGATGCAGCACTCCATGTGGGATCTCACCAGAGTGGAGTACAGGGCACAGTCAACCCCCTGGAGCTGCTGGCCACCACAGATACTTTGGTGGCCTCATCCTGCCTCATTTTTCTTAAACTTCTGCATCTCAGTCCTTTTTGTTTCTAAATTTCCTTAGATATTCTTCATTGAGAAGGCTATCAACTGCTTTAAAATGTATTCTTTTTTTTTTTTTTAGCTGCAAAGTATGTTTTCATTTGAAGTTAAATTTTAGCCCCAGAGAAAGCATCCACCAGAAATTTGACTTCCAGACTAAGAAAATATCTTTCAGAATTAATCATTAAGTGCAACTGTAAGCATTTGAAGGGCATTCTCTTTCATGTTAGGAAAGGGTCTCTCTGCATTTTCCTTCATAACAAAGATAGCATTCTTTCACCTAGGACTACAAGCCACTTTGCTTAATGAATTTGAATGGTGAAAAGCATTTACTCCCATGATATCTGAAAACAAAAAGCAGTGTTGTGTTTGAATTATGGAGCCTTTTTGTAAAGGAAGAGCCAGTTTCATCATTAAGGACACATAACTTTATTCAGAGATATTACATCAGTGTCGAATTTGGCTCTAAGTACTGAAAGCACTATGATAACTGTATTTATATTTGGCTTTCATATATACTTAAGTCTGGCAAGTGTATCTTGTGGGCACCTGTTTGATGCAGAGATTTATGGAGAATGCCAACATTTGGTCTTGATATTTAAAAACAATTTGTTAATTGTCAAGAAAAGTAAACTGTTAACATCTTTATTTACTGATGAGACAACACGTCAGTACTGGAACCTATTCAAAATGGACAGCCATTTATTAGTCTCTAAAGCATTGAAGTTGTAAAACTGTAGCCTTTTCCTTTTTATGCTTTCTAAGTTTTGATTTTGCTCACAAGCAGTCCTTAAGTAGACGCTTCATTTTCCCAAAGGGTTACATAGCTCCTTTTCTATTACATGTCATGCACAACTTGTGCCAGAGGGAGATTTTGGACCCCAAAAATTCAAAAGAAACACCTCCTGATTTACTTCTATTAATTTCTATTCACTCCCTTTTCTTTTTTTTTTCCATACCATGTCTTAGTGCATCCCAAAGCTGTGGCTTTCAAAGTTGTGGATTTTACGCATGTATGCGTCACGGTGCTGGAATTATTTACAAAGCTAAAATTATAGCTACCAGCCCCATATGCCAGGTAGGGCTGTGTCAGCAGGCAGAGAGGATTATCAGAAAAGAGTGGGGTGAAGATGGACTAAACAAAGGGAGGAGCAGTCGCACACAGCCATACAGGCAACCTGGTGGAAGGCACTTCCAAGGAAATCAGTGTTTCAGCCCGTGCGTGAGCACAGCTTTGAATTGGTTCCCTTGAGCGCCTGGTAACAAGCTGCTCGCTTGTCTTGGTGAGCTTTTGGACAAGCAGCTTCATGCTGCTGTAGCTGCATGGCTCTCTGTTTTCCAGTTCAGGAGTTTGAATGGAGATCACTCCGTGCGCGCAAGCTGCAGCCGCACCGCTGAGAGCCGCATCGGCACCGAGTCGCCGTGGTCCCGTTTCTGAAATGAGAGGCTGGCTCTAAAATCCCTGAGCAGGGAGCTCATCCTTCCCCTGCACCTGGCACTGGAGAGGGCACACCTCAGTTCTGGGCCCTCAGTTTGGGAAGGATGTTGGGACGCTCGAGCGCATCCACAGGAGGCAACGAGGCTGGAGAGGGGCTGGGAACACAAACCTGAGGCTGGAGAGGGGCTGGGAACACAAACCCGAGGCTGGAGAGGGGCTGGGAACACAAACCCGAGGCTGGAGAGGGGCTGGGAACACAAACCCGAGGCTGGAGAGGGGCTGGGAACACAAACCCGAGGCTGGAGAGGGGCTGGGAACACAAACCCTGTGAGGAACGGCTGAGGGAGCTGGGGGTGCTCAGCCTGGAGAAAAGGAGACTCAGGGGTGACCTCAGCACTCTGCACAGCTCCTGAAAGGTGGCTGTGCTCAGCTGGGCTTGGGCTCTTTCTCCAGGAACTGACAGAACCAGAGCACACAGGCTCAAACTGCACCAAGGGAAATACAGGTTGGATATTAGGAAAAGGTTTTTCACATAAAGAGTAATAAAGTACTGGAATGGCCTGCCCGTGGAGGT
>NC_071575.1:1495000-1522500 GCF_024509145.1 Vidua macroura
CAAATATTAGTTAGCTAGTGTTCAACTGCAGGAGGATTTAGCAGGCAAATCTGTGAGAAGACAGAAGAATTTGAATACCAGCTAAGAAAATAGTTTGCAACCAAGTTGTATTTAGACAGCTGCACTATAAGACACACAATAGTTTAAAAATTAACTGTGCTGCAGTGTGTGTGTGTGGGTGGGTATAAATGGCAATAAAGCACAGGAGTGTGCCTTTCATACCTGTGTCTCTGAGATCTGATGCAGATGTACAACTGATATTTTCATTCTGCAAATGTCTATGTGTAGGAAGAAAATGTAGCTGGTTAAGAGGCCATAAGCAGTTTTAAAATGCTTTCTTGCAGGTCTGTAGGAACTTGGTGATTTTGAATGCTGAGTAAGGAGATATTCCCCCTGTGAATGTGATTGAGGTAGCCATTAAGCTTAAAGTTCAGGGTTTAAATAGAGGACCTTTGTATAATGTTTTCTGGAAAATGGATACTCTCCTGCAATTGTTGGTTTGAAATACAGGAAAGATAATGACCCATGCATATACATGTTGGATAAGTGACTGGGGTTTATAGGCTGTGGGTTTGAGGCCCTTCCTCTCAAATGCTGCTAAAAGTGCTGTAGTGTCAATCTCCTTGTTTAAGGACAAAAACCAGTGTCTGTTTTACAGTGTCCTCAGAGATGAGTGTGTGTCTTTTATTGGTATTTTCAGGATGCAAACAGCTGGGGCAGAGTTTCAGATGGGGTAAATGTAAAGAGAGGTATCCCAGACGTTTCTGCTTCCAGCCTTGGCGAGGAGAAATAGGTTTTGCCCCTGCTGGGGATTCCCATGTGGGTCTGACCCTTAATTTGGGCAAGAAGAAGCAGCAGTCCATGCAGTCACCCTGCTGTGCTCTGCAGGAGCTGGGACAATGTGGCCCAGCAGGGAGGCTGGGCTGGCACAGCTTTGGGGTGGTGGAGGTGAGTGCTGTGAGTGTGACCAGACTTTTTGAAAAGTGTAATATTTCACAGCACATGCCCTTAGAGTAAGCAATCCCACAGTGCTTGGGATCCCAAGGAACAGGTTAAGGCCATGGCTGCAGGTTTAAGTTCTTTGATGGAAGCTATTGCCTGCTGGATGGCCAGGTATGCAGCTTAAAAAAGGCATGCAGCTTAAAAAAAAAAAATCTTATTATGAAGCTGAGATGCCATTACATCAGTTATTGTGGCCCAAGACATGTTTCAAGCTGTTTCAGATGTTTCAGGCTGCAGCCTGAAAATTAATACCTTAAATAGTGGTATGACAATCATGTACAATAAATTCAGGTCGTAACCAGCTATGAGGTAGATGGGATACTTGAAGGATCAAAAAAACCCTAAACTTACTAATGTAGGATTTACATTAGCTTTTCTTGCTGGTTGGGGCTACTGCTTCAAGACACAAGACATCAATTTTAAGGATATTTCTTCTAAATTATGTTTCATTTCACATCCCAATAAGAATTTGCCTTAACTTTCTATTTTTCTTGCTCTCTGGGAAATGCTTTTTTTTTGTTGTTGTTGTTTAGTTTAATCAAAATGTTTTCCTAAATATGTGACTTGTCCAAAGTATTTTCATCTATGTTTTGAACAACACTCAAAAGTTACTAGGGGCATTGTATCCCTTCAGCACTTTCTACCTCATTATAGTTCTCTAAAATCAGTGTGATAATGTGACTCTGTCATAGAGCACTCACTTTACAGTGGCCTTAGTCAGAGAGACAGAAAGTCATTGTCATTCAGGTAGGGGAGGAGCTCAGGGGTCCAACCTCCTGCTCCAAGCAGGGTCAGCACTGAATTCAGACCAGTTGCAGCCCTGAGCTTTGCCCAGCTGGTCAAGGTTGAAAACCAAGGTTGAAAAATCAAAGCAACAGAGCTGTAGAAGACAGGAAGCCATTAGTACTGGTAATTGGGGACAAAAATATTTTACATTTTAGTGACTTAGCATGTTTAAGCTTAGCACAGGCTCATTCTCTTATCTCATGATGCTGTGCTAAAATCATCTTGGCAAAGCAGGTGGCCAAGAAGGGTGTCAGCAAAGAAGCAGCTGCACTCTCATCATTTAGTCTCAGAAGTGCCTTCCACTTCCTTATGAGAGGGGCACATAGGGCAGTGATGCTGTGTTGGAAGGACTCCCCCCTGTCTGCTGGGGCCTTTGGAGCTGGAACTGAGCCCACGCTCCCCCCAGCACCCACACACTCCGGCTTCTCCCTTTCTGTGGCACTGTGCTTGGTGTATTGCCCCATTAAAACACTTTCCTTTGTTAGGGAGTTCTCATTCCTCTTTAATTATGTCCTCCAGAGTGGCATTCAAGGATAGGTTATTTTCCTTCTTTGTAGAGGATGTGGAATAATTTTCCCAAGGCAGTTTTAACTTCCCCTTTCCTTTAGTAATCCTAGTGTTTTAAATTACTCCTTTAATCACCGTCTCAAAGTAATCACCATGCAATAACCTGTCCTGTGATTCTGACTCAGGAATAAGAACTTCCCCTTTTCTGTGGCAGAGGAGGTGACTGAGAAATGACCATTTTGTGTTTTGCTTTTAAAACCTTTTTATTAATTGTGCCCTTCTTTGTTTCACCTACTTTTTAAGGAGGAGGGATAATGTTTCCTGGATGCTTCAAATTTCCCTTCTTGTTTTAGGATTTTTGATTAACTCCTCAGTTTTAATGATTATCATCCTCTACAGAATTCTCTTCCATTAAGAGCCATCTTTTCCAGATCTGATTAAACTCTCTTTCTTTAGCTCTTGTTGAGCCCTTTGTGATATGTGGAATCCAGCAGGGCTACAATTAACCAGCTCTGCTCCTCAGAGAGTAGCTTGAAACCACCTTTTTAAAAAACCTATAGAAAAGAATTAAATGTGTGGTCTCCATCTCTGTGAAATGGCAGTGCTCATGATAACAGATACCACACTTTTCTAAGAATACGTGGGACAGCCTTTTTGTTTGCCTACACAACCAGTTCAGCATATTCTTTCCTGTGTGGGCTTCAGTTTCATTCCTTTCTACTAACTTTGCTTTGATGGATCCCAAACAAAGAGAAATAGTTGATAGGGATGTTCAACATTCATTGCTGGACTCTAGGTTTTGCACTGAAATGCCAAATTACAAGTTTTGGCATGAGATAATCCCAGTACAACTGGTTCAGAAAATTTTAGATGCCTGTGAGTTCTCCCCTCTTTTTTCTGTGGCTCACACTCACAGTTCTTTATTTCAATTTAGTCAGTTTTTAGCTCTATCCATAGGATGGCAGCTTTACATGGAATGTGGATGGTGCTGAAATGGATGAGGAACATCTCTGTGAATGAGTCATGAAGGCAGAAAGCAAAACTTGCTTTTGCAGATGACAAGGAATCGTTCCCAGAGTATTCCCAGTAAAGAATGTACTGAAGGTAGAACCCACCTTGCCTTCTGATTGAAACAACAAAATAAAACAATTTGGAAGGACGTGGGAATGTGCAGTGGAATAGCTGGCACTAGCACGGGGTTAGTGCTTCTGTCCTCTCCATCCTCTTGGCTTCACAAATAAAAAGATGTGGTGGAGGCTAACCTGGGACTTAGCCTCTCTTAAGCGAGGAAGAACCAGTCCTAGGTTAAAAGTGTCGCCAGATGACACAAGCAAAAATGACACACCACAGCCTTGGTCACGATGAAGAGACTCATTTATTTTTTCTGACTCTAATCTTTTATAGTTCTCAAAAGGTGCCAGTGGATTGGAGGGTGAACGTGCCACCTCTCCAACGACACTGGACATCAAATTTCTCCGCCTCTATGAAAGAATGCAAAACAATAGGTTGTTTACAGAAAGTTGTGTGGGAAAGTTCTCTACAAGAATGTCAACTCAGAAGGCTTTAGAAAACTCTTGATATCCAGGGCGACATAAAAGCTGACTGGTAATTTATGTATCAGCTACTGGTACTGGTAAAGCTACTGGACAACAGGTAAAGCAACAGCTACTGGTAAAGTGATTTTTGACACTCAAAGACCTATTTCCCAACCAGCTGTTGGCTTTGTCCCAGTTTACTGAGGCAAAACTGACTAAATCCCACCACAAGAAAGCCAAGCAGGCCAAGCCTTTCAGATCAGAGATCGTGTCTGAGAATGCTGGCTGGGGACCTGATCAGACTCAATATGCACATGCACAGGAAGCAGCTGTGCTGGAGAGCACAGGACAGTCACTCATGCCCATGTTTTCAGAAAAGGGATTGAGTTCACACCCTACTAGCCAGCTGTGAAAAATCCCACCCTTAAAAATAGGCAAATAAAAAAAACAATGAGCAAAGGAAGACAGAGGGTTATACTGCTCATTGGAGCTCTTCTTATGCAAAAAAAAAAAAAAAAAAAAAAAAAAAAAAAAAAAAAAAAAATTCTCTACAATAATTTTTATATATACTATACTTTGTGTTTCAGTAATGCAGATATTCAGGTAGGGTCATAGTCTTATGTGTATCAGAAAAAGCTGGGAGAACAAACCCATTCCAGAAATGAAATTTGGTGGTTAATAGCTTCAAGCTTTGAAATGGGTAATTTTTAGAAGAAGCAGATGGCTAATAATGAAGTAAAATTTATATGTGATCACATGATGACATTTAACTTTTAGAAAATAGTTTCTTTTGATGTCATTGCATATGTTGTCTATGAAACACTATCTTGTGGCCACTGTGACTTTGAGCCAGTAGAAACTGCCACTGCCACCACCCTGTGCTTTCCCTCCCAGATCCTCACTCCTGTGCAGTCATTTCTGCACCAACACCTCTGTGGTTTAAGAAGTGAACTGGATCTCAGAAACTGAGATGACTTAAAATAACAGAAGAAAATATTAACTGAAAATAAGCATTTCTGGTGAGAGTTAAAGCCAAGGTTCTCTGATCCAGTTCAGATAACCCTCTTTGTTCGTAGTTGTTAACACAGTGTGGGGTCAAAGAGTTGGTGAGGCAGATGGGACATGGAACCCACAGTTCCTTTCTTCTAAAGGTACTGTGGGAAGAAGACTCTGGAAGCAGTGACCTAATTAAAATGCTGAAGCTCTGAGCCAAGTTAAATCTCTTGGCAGTATATGAGGTTTGGGGTGGTTTTTTTTGGTTGTTGTTTTTTGTTTCCTGTTGTGTTATGGGGTTTCTCTGGTATTTATTTTGTTTTGTTTTTATTTTTAAATTTTTTTTAGGTAAATGACTGCCTTGAGAATTTTGGGTCAAAAATTCATCATTGGTTTTCTTCCACTTAAAATATAAAGTCCATTCATGCCTCTACCTCAAATTTTGAAGCTCCAAAGTAACCCCAAAGTTATGGGTACGCGTCAAAAGTAAAAAAACCTGAGCAACAATGAACAGAGAGGGGTCAAGATATCCAAGTTCAGCAGACGTGTTGCAGCAGTGACTCAGGAGGACAGCACATTAGTAAATTAGGCTTTTGCCAGATGTAAAAGCTGATCCTTTTTCAATTGGGTATCATCTGAAAGGTCAAGAAGTAATGAAGCATGGGCGCACAGATCCCCTATTGCCATGTGTTGCTACAAACTCTCATCTCGTAAGGCACTGGCACTTCCAAGGCACCAAACACAATAAACCAGCATCCTGGGGGTGTCCTAGTGCAGGCCAGTGCTCAAAGGAGTATTCTGCAAAAAATGACAATGGGTGGAAGAGTAAACAGGGGGCATTTTGTGCTAAATTCCTTAATTTTATGGTTTCAGTGTATTTGCAATTTTCTGATATTTCACATTCCAGGGCTCTCCTGTGATGCAACTGAGAGCTGTTTACTCTTGAATAATTATCAAAAGATCAGAAGCCAAATACTCTTCTGATTTACACCAGAACTTGTTAAGCTACCTCTGTTGATTTTTAGCTAATTTGGAGGCACTCCAAGTGCATACTGGTGTAACTGACAGGAGAATTTGGCCCTGTATCTCTACAAGAAATAATTTCCTAGATGGATAGGAGTCCTGGTACCAAGGTAAATGTGACAGAAAATCTGTGATTAGGTTGGATTGACTTCCACACTGGAAACCTTTTTTGTAAATACTATATATAAATACTAGAAAAATGCTGTTTGTTTTATATATCTGTGGATAAACACAATTTTATTAGAGCTACCAATATGTAATAAGAGAAGTAGCCATTTTAAGGAACAGATGTCCTATAGCAGCCCCCACAAAATAAGGGAGGGAATAAAACATTCTTAAAATATTGTTGAAAAAGGAGTTCCATGTTACCACTAAAGGTAGACCTGGTTTTCTTTTTCTGAGGACTTTAAACTTCGAGATCTTGGTTCTTCAAATTGTATCCTCTCTAATATTAAAAAAAAAAAAAAATCCGTAAGAATCACACTTTTCCCTTAGGAATGATCCAATATTTCAAATGGGCACACAACTTCTTGAATCAGAGGTCAGAGTTAGGACCACCTTTCCTAATTATTTTATTCAAGGCTTATCATATGTGATAAAGTGATTCCTTGTCTATGTAGATGCTTGTATTGCACAGTCTAATTGCTGTTTCCTAATTTTGAGACAAAACCCATGTTTCTTACATCCTCTTAAGCCACCAGTGAGTCAATAAATCATTGCAACCACTCATTATTTTCTGAACTTCTGCTTGCCTCAAAATGGAGAAAAGGATGGAAACAAGCTTAATTGCTTAGACTTGGACACATTAATACAATTCAAATTAATGTCTTCTCTTCCTTATCACTTCAGATTGCATATTCGTAAGAGTTTTTCAAGGGCTCTGAACAACTGCTGTACTTCTGTAAGTTGGTTTTAGTGGGGTTTTTTTTTGTACAGTAATGTCTGTATTTCTGAGTTCATTGGCCAGTGGTTATTTCTTCTTCTTGATTGTAGATGTATCATACCTTCTGATTGTGTTGGGATCAGTTTCTCATTTATTGAGATCATTGCAAAATCCCAAACCTTAGTGGAGCTAGCAGATGTGGACATATACAGCACCTCTTCTGTCTCTTCTTGGTCTCTGCTTTCCTGCTCTGTTGCAAATCAGGTTCCAAGCTACTGAAAGTAATGGAAACTTTCCCTTAGGACCAATACTCCTCCTCATTTTGTCCTTGGTGGAAAATAAACCAAATCCCATTGACACCCTTAGCGTGGTGTGCAAGCTACAACCAAGCACAGAAAACTTAATCCTCATGACCTGGATACTTATGCAATCCAGACTTTATCAGTGAAGTATCTCTCTGCTGAAGGCCAGGGCATCTAAAGATTTTTCTGCAACATTAGTTGCCTGCCTGTTAGCTTTTTAATTATGTGGAATGGCCTGTGAAGTGTTCACACCTCTGCCAATAGCAGTCAGGCACTCCAGAGCCCCACTGAAGTCATCACTGGAAGTCAGGAGCTCCATATGGAGCTTCACTGTCATACAGGATTAGTCAAGAGTTCCTACCTTTACTTTCAACTGTGATTTCATGCTCTGAGTATTTATTCCACATGAGTTTTACCCCAGTCAGCTGTTTTAGCCCCAACATATTCTCATTCCCCAGCAACACAACCTTAGACCCCACAAATAACAGTATAAGTCAAAAGTAATGTGATGGGAGACATGAATCATAGCATTTGAGACAGCATCTCTGCCTGAATCTGCGATTCATTCTGATTTATTGACAAGAAAACATGGCAAAAACTTTCTGCCGTTTGCATTGGCTCCTTTTATTTTTGAAATCCATTGCTGGTAACTAAGCTGCAGCCTATTTATGATCAGAACTCTACAGTGGTTTACCTGTACTGTCAAGTACCAGTGAAAGCCACTCTTCTGTGCAACAAAAACACTTACTAATCCATACCATTGCCTTGAGACTGAAGGGTTATTTCAAAATTAACCTTGACTTCAGCACAGGGTCTGTTAAATTGTGTTCAGTTTCTGTGCATATGTTTTAGTTCAGGCATCCTAGTGTACAAATAAACTCTGTGTCTGGTAAACTTGGGACCTACCAAATGCAGTTTGATATTATGCAAGATCTTGTTAACTTTATCTATGTTTCACTGCCTTTTCTGCAGAAAGGGAGAAGGGGAAATTGGATCAAGGTCTTAGTTTACTGGTATTCATCAACAGTGTGGGAAAAAAAAAAATCAAAGCCACATTAATAAACTAAATATTACCTCCCACTGATCGCTGGCTACCAGGCAGATAGAGTTCTTTCTGATGGACTCCTAAGAGGGTCTTCAATAAAGTAAAATATTGGGCTTGACGTTTCTCCTGCTTGCTGCCAGGAAGGTCTAAATTGAGTCCCAGTTGTTTTTCAGATTAATCCATTTGAGAGTATAGAATCTGGCAAGAGTGTTTTACAACTTTTTGAAAATGTGTTTAAGCTTAATGTAGTTTTGGGTATTTCATGTATGTGTGCTTAATTAGAAAACACTCATCTCCTATCAAGTACAAGGTATTAGCATGAATGCCTAAAGAGACTTGGTAGAAATAAGCAAAGTGCAGCAGCAAAAGCAGTGCTCAGCTTGAACGAGGGACAGAGCCAAAGCATCTGCAGTGCTTTTCTGAAACCTTGCCATGTTTTAAAAGTGATGACTGCTCCTGCAGTACTCCTGTTCCTGGGGGCCTGGTTCTTCTTGTTTACACCAGTTTTAGCTCAGTTGACTTGAGAATTATTATATTCCTGTAAATCAAGAGAAGGAGGAGACTTTGGCTCAGTCTTTGCTGTCAGTTGGAGAAATATAATAACTCTCCTGTGCGGACTGTAAAGAAATCTGAGCAAAGAAAAAAAAAAAACAAACAAACAAAAAAAAAAACCAACCAGTTGAAGAGTTTAGAGGCTATCTTCAGTTCCAAGCCCCTTCTTTTGAAGTTTGGTGAAGGATGTGGCAGTAGCACATGTAAAGGAGTGTTCATCTTTACGAGCAATTAGCTTTTAAGCACCACATGACTTACAAGCACTGCGGCTTACAAGTGGCATGATCTAGAGCTGGCTGTTAGTTTTTCAACCCAATGTTTTTCCTTTAAAAAAAAACCCCTCCACTCCTTAATGAAGCTGAAGTTACTTTCTCTTGAAAGGCATTGGTTTTGACTGAACTTTTGAAGGGGAGACTTTTTCATGGAGGCTTGAATTTTGATTGGAAATAAAACCCCACCGCAGAAGGGAAAATATCCTCCTGGTTGGACGAACTGCAGGTGGGGGAAAACAAGGTGAGAAGAGGGTTTTGTACACTCTCATATGCCAGGTAGAACTGCAAAAAACCACACAAGTGGTCATTCTGATCTCCTGTTCCTCCCTGTTGTCATCCTGAATGGGAGGTGGTGAGGAGTTATTGTCTCCTGTGAGTCTTAGATATGCTAAAGCTCTTTAGCAGAAGAATCTTTAGAGACAACTCTTAGTGTGCTGTCTGTCTTTGTGCTAGAAGCCTGTGGATCACCAAAATTGTCCTGCTTGAGTTCTGATCCTCTGGGTGTTCTGGGTCATGTTTCAGACACCTACCATCATTCCTCAGGTTATCTGGTGCTTCTTGAACTTACATCAGAAAACTGTTCCAGCTTCTCCAACTCTCTTTTCTTTGTTTTTGGGCCTTTCACAAACACCAGTTTTGCTCTGTATATACAGCCTAATATATATACATGCAAATATGACAACGTGCGTTTTATATATATATATTTTAATATGTAGCTTGCAAAAATCACCTACTACCTCCTGTTCTGGATGAGGCTAGACACCAGAGCCTCCAACAAAATGTATCAGAGCCTCCAACAAAATGTATCACAGCTCACAGCTTGTTCTGGCCACAGTAGCATGTAATTCTTGTAAAGGCAACCAAAGAAAATTTGTCAAGGTTACCAAACTTCCTTCTGCTGGAAGCATAGCCAGTGTCTGATGCTGGTACTCTGCCAGTGACATCTGACAACAGAGTATAACAAATAATCTAATGCTGATCACAAAAAATAGCAGGGAGAGATGGGGTTTATGTAAATTAATTTAGTTTTTAGAATTAATTCTTTGGCATGACTGGCAAGTGAAATCGTGGAGGATTTTTCCTTCTCTGGCTCTCAGATGGGTTTAACACAGCACAATTGTTAGCCCTATAAAAATTACTCCACTATGGGAGCACACTTACTGCATGATCAATCCTATCACATGGATGCAAATAGAACAAGGCTGAATTGGCACACAGCATGTCAGGGTAGGAACAGCCAAAAAGGAAAATGGTCTGAAATCCCATGGGGAATGACTGTACACATGGCTATACAATAGAGTAAATATCTGCTCAAAAACAATGAGAAGCAGGGTACTCTCTTTTGCTTCCAAAACATAAGTGACATTTCTCAAAATTATGACATCAAAAGACCAAATGTGTCCTTGGACATTATGTGTTATTTATTGTGGCTTAGGTTTAGATCAAGAACGATTTGAAAGTGTGATAAGATACCTGAAAATGTTGGATAAGCATATATTGGAAATATTATTGTAATTACACAATAGATTTTCATCAAGTGCCTATAAGAGTGGTTACTGGAAAATTAGCTACTGGTTATATTTTGAAAACAGAGTTGAGCTTGACATATAAACAGAAATTAATTTTATAATTTTGTGGTTTTTTTGCTGACTCCTCAAGGCATTGCAGATTTTATTTTAATCTGACAGACCTTAATGGCTTTTAGAAAAATGTTTTATGAAGAAAATCTCAAGTCATTGCCCAAGAAAACCAGTCCAAGATTATTCTACCATCTGTGGGCAACTTGGATGCACACAGACATTAATCTATCTACTGGTCATGTCTCGGGTTTACTGACGAAAAAGCTCTTTTATTAAAAATGCCACTTTCTGATCCTTATTGCTCAGGAGGGCTTAAGCCATAATGTGACATCTGTTGGCTCAACCAATTATGTATAAGGCATTTTTGATGCAATGGTTTTGTTAGAACATGCCAAAATCATTGAAACTTTAATTGGAAAAAATTTCACAGGTCCAGATTTTAATTTCCAGCGAGAGTGGGAAGAAGAAGAGGAGAACAGAGTTCATTCATTTCAGAAGAGTCAGTAGTTAAGACATCCATCTGCTGTGAGAAGCCAGATTCATATGCCTGTTCTGCCATTTTCATCTTCATGTGAGTTGTTCAAATGGAGATCTTAGAGCAGCCTGACCTTGTGAGTAAAACTGATACTGGAATTAAAAAAAAAAAAAAAAGGAAGGGGCTTATTTTGCATTAGACAGTAAATAAGATGGACATGCATGGCAAAATAAGTCTGTTTGACTGCCCTTTAAGCAGCCTGGGTAAGTCCTGGAATGGGCTGAGGTCGAGTTGTTATGGAGATGGTAGTGCAAGAAGGAAGAAAATATATGCTTAATGTGAAAGTAGAGAATTGACCTGACAGTACCACTCTTGAACCATGAGTACCACTATAAACACAAGTCAGGGATTCCTTCTGAGCACAGAGCATTCACAAGCAGCTTTTGTAGGTCACAAGCACCCAAAGACCCAAGTTAGAGCCACGAAAGTCAGCACAAGTGTGTCAAGGTTCCCCTAAGCACAGACTGAGCAACCTCAAATCAGATAAAAGCAGCAGTTCCTGATGCAACAGAAGATATCTAAAGCCCTGAGCTGTGTCTTGGTGCATCTGCTCTAGGGTTTTAGCCCTGACCAGGCCAATGGGTTGACATGGAAATCCTAGTCCACGCCCCTCATGGTTTCCACTTATGGTGAGGTCTCCCACCACAGAAATTGATTCCCTTCAGATGAAACTAAACTGGGGCATGTTTAGCAGCATGCTTAATGGACATCAACCACTAATGGAAGATCAGAGCACAGGCTAGGGCTACTTACTGCCTGTGCTGGCTACAAACCAGAACCAGAGTTTACCAAATGTCAGCTTTCATTTATTATTCTATGCTATTCATCACTTCTGAGTTTTTCAGACGTAGGCACAATTTCCTTAATTGAGTACTCATAGACGACCACTTCAAAACCACAGAACTAGATTTTTCTAAGCAAAAGTTTATCATTAAATGATGTGAACACTTATTGAAAAGGGTGTTCTAGCTTTACAGAGGTGCCTTTTTATGCTGCCCCACAGCCATGTTTGCAGTGTTTTTTTCCAATGATTTTGGTCTCTGATCCTGAATGCTTTGTATGGACCATGAAAATTAAGGAAGGTGGGGTTCTGGTCTTGTCTCTTGGAGATCTTGAGATCCTGCCTTGGACAGAAGATGCCTGAACATACTCCAGGCCAGCAAAGGAAGTTAGGAGCTCATTCAAAAATACAAGCCTGTTATGGAAGGACTGCTTCAAAGCAGAAACTATTAATTCCTTATTCCTTAGAAGACTTTGACAAACACACAGAGATTTCTTGGGAAAAAAAAACCAAAAATTGAAGTGGTGATGGTGGCCCATCCCTAGGGCCACATGAAAACTGTATTCAGCATAATCATGATATTTCTTAAAAAGTTTCTAAATAGGGTAGTATAGCCCAGTTGGTTGAAAAACTAAGGACCTAGATATGCATATATATATATATAAAAATATGCAAGAGAATAAGTGAAACATCATCTATAAAGAAATTTTGACAGCATATGTAACATAAATTATACAGAAATAAGATTTGCATGAAACATTTCTAGCAGTAAGTGTGAACCCAAGGTGGGGGGGGAAGGTGTAGTTAATAATGTTCATTAATTACAAAAGTTTTTTACATCTAAGTTTTCTCGTGTCCTACATTCTAGACAGCTGTCTACTTTGAAGCATCATTTTTATCAGATAGTTCTATGCCTTTTTTTTGTTATGGTGAATAAACTTGTAGCCACTGTGACGTTCATGTGATTCCTATTCCCATTGGAGGATGAAGTTTCCTTTGGTGAAATGAGATTCTGGCAAAAAAGGCTATTAATAAATGTAACTTCTTATGCGTAGCAAACTATTTTGTGTACTTGCAGCATGGGGAATTCTTCAAATGGTTTTCTTTTATGAATAATTGTAAATTTAATGTTGGCATCAATAACTTCTTTAAATGGCTCATTCTATATCTGAGTTACACACTTCTTAGCAACACGGCTCGGCTTTGATGAATCTTGTGCATAATTTTAGCTTTTACTGTGTGAGTACAAAAGCAAGGAAGATGCTGGAATTGTTCAAATTACCTGGCTCTTAAATGGTTTGAGGGGAAAAAGGAATGCATTATGCTTTGGTCATTGAGATTGTAGAACACAATGGAATCAATATGTTTTGGCTTATTATCCAGCTGCAAAACAGGCTCAGAAAAATAAAAAGGCAGCACACCTACTGAAAAAATAGGTTTTCTCAAAAGTGATATAGGCAAGCAGGATTTTCCTGAAAACAGCTTTCTTCTACACTCTGTGGGTGACAGCTGTAGACAGTTGTAACCAAACACTTACAAGAAGCTGGCATCTCTGTTTATCATCTTTTAGGGCATCTCTGTTTGCCAGTTGGAGTTCTTTCCACATAGGACACAGCACAGGGCAAAGGCAGGCACAGCTACAGCTTGAACTGCTCTGCATCTGTGTTTGGAAATATTACCATCAAACAGGAAGCTCCTGTACGTGGTGCTGTTCCAACAGTTCAGTGTCTGGGAGCAAGTTTGAAACACCCTTCTCACCCCATTAAGGGGAACAGCCATCTTGATATCTTTCAAATTGGATATTTTTCAAATTTTTCAGATCTGATATTTTTCAAATTTGAAATCTTTCAAAATTTTAAATTTGAAAAAACTTTGGATTTTTCAAATAACACTTCATTATATCCCCCACCTTCCCTGAGGGTAAATCAGGATTGTTGCAGTCTTTCCCACGCATCTCAGAGGCCTGGGATTGTTGTCTTACCAGTCAAGACCAAGGCATTGAAGACCTCAGCCTTTTCCATAAATGCTGTCACCAGTCTCCTGACTCATTCAGCATTGGGCTCACGTTTTCACTGCTTTTCCTTTTGCTTTAAATGTACCCATATTCAGCTCCACTTAGGCTTTGGCTTTTCCATCCTGGCGTACTTGAGGCTCTGCATTCCTTCTGATCTTGCTTTCACCTCCCCTATTCCTTCTCATGTTTGAGTTTTATGAGTTTTACTTTCTTTTCAGTCCTTGCAGGCCTCCTGTCACCTTGGCTTGATTTTGTGAACTTTGGGATGGACTTGTTCTTGAGCTTGGCAGAAGTGACTCTGCAAAACTAACTAGCTTCCCTGGACCTTTCTTCTCTCATGGACCACATCCCATAGGATTTCTCCAAGCAGGTCTCTGCCAAGGGCAAAACCAGCTCTTATAGAAACCCAGTGCAGTGATCCTGCTTTTTTTGCCTTGTTCCCCTCTCAGCATGCTTAGCTCCAACATCTCACGTTCCTGCAGTGATGGCTGCCCCTGACTTTCTCATTCCTGACCAATTTTTCATGTCTGCAAGGATGAGGTCCAGCAGAGCACCTGTCTCAGTGTCTCCTTAATTACCCGTGTAATCACTCAAAGCAGAAAACATTTCATATGTACTTGAATTAAGCCATCCAGGATCTTAGAAAATTCAGATGTCTCACATGCAGATATTATGCCATAAAGCCATTAGTTATTTTTCAGTCTTCGAAGGTATGAATGGGCCAGGGTGTCCTATTTCACCTCTCAGCACCACGTTTTATTTTTGGTTGATCTTTAGGAAGCACTATTTACACATCTTTGCCAAGTGATGTTAATTTTTATTTTGGAGGTGATACGGTTTCTGCAGTTCATAATTGCTGCTGTCTTTACTGAGCAGCAAAGCAATGTCAGAAAAGTGCAAAGAGAACAACTACAGAATGAAGCAGATACACCCCTAAAAGGCTTAAAAGATAATAAGGTCTTCTTGAAAATGGCTGGGTTTTTTCCCTTGTCTTGCTTGATCTGCCTCCCTCGATCCAGTATATGGTAGGAAAGCTGGAGTTGCTGGGACCCCAGGGAAGAGTTTAATGAATAAATGTCCTGTGTTCTACATTATATGAATCCTGCCTTAAAAAAAAAAAAAAAATAGTTCTTAAAGTTGATGAGCTATAGATTCGAAGCCTTTCCCTCTGCTCATACATGCCTTGAAAAATAAGATAAAAGACAAAATAACCTCCAGCTGAAATTAATAAAACTATCCTCTTGCAGTGTGCATAAAATGTAAGGGCTAGACTTTGAAAAGTTTGAGTCTAAGACATGCTCCAAAACTTAGGCTGAGGTTCTTTAGTCCTGATTTTTTCTCCAAGCAATGAGCTCTCAGCATTTCTTACTAAAGAGGGTAGAAATTTCTGAGGGCTGATATGGCTTGAAAAGTGGGTCTTTTTAAAAATGGATCCAACATCTTATTTCAGAAGGAAGTGAGACAGTGATTTAAATATCAGGCCCGAGGTCTGTTCCTGCAGCAGATCAAGTGGAAGCACATCATTTACATCAGGTCACTCCTACGCTGCGTCCTCAGTGCCACGGCTTCAGAGGGGGATTAAAGTGGATGGGAGAGGAAGTGAAGGAGGAAAACCTTAAGTGTCCATCTTTTTAGTCTCCCTTTCCCCTCCTGTGCCACCCAGAAAATCTGCTCAGTTTTTTTTTACGGTTTATTTTCAAGGTTTGGTTAAATATTTGTAAGCGGTAGTACGCATTTCCTCTTACTTTTGAGTCTCTGAGTGGTAATACAAAAATAAGATTTTGCAACTTTTCTAGTCCCTATACTCTTCACAGGGGCAAAGCCAGCTAAGCACTTAGGAGTAGCAATTCATTTTTAGTGACCTTGATATTTACAAATAGATGTATAAAATCTCAACTATTTTTAGGGTCTCTCTTCTAACATTACACTGGAGCAAACCCCAAAACTCTTGGTGATGCCTCCCAAAGGAGGGCAATAGATAGAGATGAACCTAACTCTGGACCAGCATCTCATGGTGTTCTGGGCAAAAAAAAAAAAAAAAAAAAAAGAAATTTTGTGTGAAATTTGGAAAGGCTACCACAGCATGCCAAGGTTCCATATCCCCAGCTGCAGAAACACAAGGAAGGAAGGTGAACAATGCATCATGCAACTGCATACATACAAACTGGGGGCTGAAATCTTCTCAAGCCACCATGGAAGGCTAAAATAGCAATTTCTTTTCAACCAGCAACACCCTGGCAGGACTGTTGTTTTGGGGACTGCACAGAATTTGTCCAATGGGATACTTCCTCCCAGTGATTTATGTTGTATGGGATGTTTGGTTCTTGGCAGCTCTCAAAAATGTGTATGGAGAGGCTGAGCTGGTATAATTCAGTATAATTCAATCTCAAACAAGAGATGGTTTCTGTCAGACTTGGTCCTGCTCTGATCCTCACCCTTTTTGCCATCCTAGTTCTCAAACAGTGCGTGAACTCTGCATTTCTGAACACGGGATTGAACTGCATTTTCTACGAAATGCACGTTGAAGATTTTTGGCTGTTTAGGAAACATGCTGCCACGTTTTTTATGTGGTACTTATGCAGCATATTAGGGAAGACAGGCACCATGCTTTCTTATGGAAAGATTATCTCTTCCTTGATATGTCTGTCCCTTAGCAAACATAAGAAGGATTTTATGGATGTGCATGAAACAAGGCAAAGCTACAACAAATGTGACTTCAGCCACTTCCACTGCCAAAGTCCTAGCAAAATTATTCATTCTCAGATAAATCTTTAATTGGTTCCCCTCTTAATACTATTTCTGGACCCCAGAGTCCTTTCTAAAAAGCCTCTGTGGAATATTTTTCTTCATTTTTAATTAATTATCTGCAATGTAAATTAATGCACAATAGCATTTTTTTAAAGTCAAGAGGAAAGCATTTTCGCTGTAAATTAAGATTCCTCCATCAACAATTTTACAGCAGCTAAGCTGCATCTTCCCTCTTCCAAAGCTCCAGACTCTCCTTCGTGGTGTTGCTCTGCAGCAGTAAAGAAAGAAACCACGGCTTCACAATGCTAAACACTCCAGTGGGAAACACAAACACAGTGCATAAACCAAGGCATTCATTTCATGAGATTTTATTAAAAGGTTTCACCTCTAAATTGAGCTGTCATAGGCTGTTGGGAAACTTTTTACCACAGTTTATTTTAACTATGTAAAAAAAAACCAAAAAAAAACATTAAAGGAATGAAAATTCTGCAGTTTTTCATATAAAAGGCGTGACCTTTCACACCCTACCAGCAAGCCATAGTGCACTTAATCAAATTGGTTCGAAAGTAAAATCATGCCGAATGTGAGGATTTTTTATTTTTTTGCTCCCCCCACCATTCTTTGGAATGACCCCAGCCTTGTTAACATGCTGCAGATTTCTGTGTATCTCTGCAGCAGGCTCTTTGGAGTTCACTCGGAGAAAACTACAGCGCATGATTAAAAGATATCCTCTAGATGAGAAGGACGTTCAGTAATTTATAAATCATTCATTTGTGACATAGCTTTATACAGCTTTTCAAGGAATTGCATTAACTGCTTTTGCAGCTTCCTCAAATGTTGCTTTCAGTAGACAGTGTCATAGGTCATTACCAGTTTTTCCCTTATGTAAGCAATTCCAACTTTCTATTAAAAATACTAATTTCCACCCCACTACAGTATCTTTTGAAGTAGCATGTATATTAAAAAAAAAAATTCACAACTTGCTTTGAAATATTAAAGGAATATATTTAAGTGAAGGGCTTTCAGGCAGGTTGTTTTTCTGTATTCCTGATGACAGAAAGATTTTAGCCTACAAAGTCAATAGTAAATTTTATTAAAGTCATTATTTTCCTGTTACAGGCCTTGTGCTTTAAATAAACTATAGCTGACAATGCTGTCTTACATACTGTCATGCTGTAAAACAGCCTTTCTTTATTACCACAGGGACAACTCATTTAGAACTTTGAAAGTGTTTTCACACTGGAGTTGCTCATTTGTGGTGCTGGCCAGTGGCTGTTCTTGACAAATACCTTTTATAGCTGGAACTTTCTCCTTTTTTCTTTTGAAGATACAGGGGAGGAAAAAAAAAAAAAAAAAAAGAAAAGAAAAAAACTTGCAAACCCAACATTTTCCCGTTAAAGATAAATATTCTACCTCCACCATTGGAGACATATCTCAATCTCTCCATAATATTTTTTTTTATGACAGCTTGAAAAGTCTTTCCCTAACCCAAATTTTCCTGAATTGCTCTTATGCAAATTGATGGTAGCTCCATGTAAATAAAAAGAGGACATTACTTTTATTTAAATACTGTCATTTAAATGCTATTATTTAATTAATATTACAGGTTTGGGCCCCTGGCTGAGGCTGTAGTTTGCCAAAAATGTTGTTTTGATAGGAAAGTCAGCACAAGGAATTTGCCTCCTCTCAATCTTGTCCTCAAGCCTCTGTTGTCAGCCGTAGGGCTCAAGAGGGAACTGGACAAGGAAACAGAAATTGGGGCAGGATAGGATTGGGTTTTGGGCTGGTTTGGGGCTGTGGTCACTTTTCTGACCCAGCAGGCAGAGACTCAGGGCCTGTTATGCCTTCTGCCTCCCAGCTTCACGTCCTCTCCCCCAAGTCAGATGATTTTTTTCAGGCCTCCTGAGTATAAGAAGGGTAGTTCTGCACTCTTGGCAGTGGATGTATCAGCTTGCTCTTCATGCAAAATGCCCTTTTTCACCCCGTGAGAAGGTATGGTTCTGCCTGCCTAGCTGAGCTCCAGGCCTTCACCACAGAGCCATCCTTCCTGCTCCCAGAACTTTTGTCAGCTGTTGTTATCATGCAAATAGGATTGCAGACAGGCCAATTTTGTAAATTGTCCAGATGAATGAGTTATATGAGCAAATGCTGCTTGAATTACAGATGGACAGATTGATCTCTGTGTTTTGCTGTTCTGAATACATTTCTATGAATTAAACTGCCTAGCTTGAAATCTGAAAAAATAATTTTATCTCTTTGAACTTGTGATAAAGCAGTAGTGCTTGAGTCATCCACATGTGGAGTTGAAAAGACCACAGGAGATGACCTAACTGACATGACTTCAAGAGGGAGTAACATTGCCTAGAACATCACCAGGTGCTTAAACTGGGTCCAGCCACATAGCCAAAAACCTTTTCCATCCATCCATCCATCCATCCATCCATCCATCCATCCATCCATCCATCCAAAATCCCCTTTGAAGTAAATTAAGCCATGTTTTTCTTGGTTTCTCTCCCCTGCCTTTTTGAGCTTTGGGGAAGAAGAAAGTGTTACTCTTATGGAGTGACTTTTTATGCATTGGAAATGGACGTTTTACTTTCTGATTTTCAAGATGCCCAAATCCAGGCTCCTCTTACAGAGTTTCTAACAACTCAGTGTTGATAAAATCTCCCCCTTTTACCTTCTCCTCACCACGCCATCCCCAGATCTTCCCTCACCATGTGTCAGCACACGTACCCATGGGATCCCTTAAAAAGTACAAAAAAAGCAAGCCTAGAAAAGAAATCCTGATAGCTTTCCACTGGGTTATTAAGCTAAAGTGGATGATGACAGACCCCAGCAAGGATGAAAACGCAATGGAAAGGAGTGGATGTGTAGGCAAGGGCTGTGAATCAAGGAGGGTGGAGGGCACAGTGGGCTGTGTGGATGGCTCTGGTTCCCAGAGACCTGCAGCCTCAGAGCACAGATTGAATGCTGAATTTTATTTGGCATGGCTGCTGTGAGAGCCTTCTCTGGTCATTTCACACTGCTGTGCTCCCAACTTTTCCTTCAGGGCTGGATCAGTGAATCACAAACCTTTACAACGTGTGGTTTGATGGGTTAGTTTTTCCATCAAACCAGCAACCAACTCAATCCAGAGCCTCCTAGGCACAGGATCAGATGTGAATGAGTCAGGAGTGGACAGACATGGAACCCTTGGCAGCACTCCATGGGTGACTCAGATTACACATCAAACCAGAGGAACAAATTCTTCCCTTTTTTTTTTTTATGTGCTTTAGGCCAATCTGCTTATATCTCTGAGTGTGATACTCCACACTGGATCTGCTAGTCCAGCAGAGGTCTTTTCAGCAAAAAGCAGAGACATTTTTCCAGTAAAACTTCCAGGAATGTGCTTTGCCTTTGCTAAAGTAAAGGCACAAGAGTCTTGCCTCTTGTATTCATTCTCATGGTATTCATTCTCAGCTTATAACATTTTAGTCATGTCATTCAGAAGCAGCAACTATCCTGCTTTACTCAGCTAGTCAAATCAATTCGGGATAAAATCCCAACCAGAAAAACCTCAACTGAAATAGTGGAGATCAGAATATATATTTTTCATAGGCTAAAGTATTCTGAATCAAAAACACCATTAGAAATTGGAAGCTCCCCTTGGAAAACTCCCAAATGGACAGAGAGAAGGCTAAATGTGCTTTGAGTCCTTTGCTTGGTATATTCTCTTTGGTGTGGTGCACACCACTCTCTTTCTCCCCAAAGAGGCTAATTTAATTGTTCTTTGCACACTTTTAGGAAGTATTTGAAACACAGAGGCCGTAAATTTAACACTTGTCAGTTTGGGCTTTGTGTAGAACATGCATCTGGTGCACTGCTGACATCCCAAAGCCTGTGATTCTTGACAGAGAATATATATTTTGAGATACCCAACCAGGAGGTTACATTTAAAGTCTGAATCCATGCACTGTACTCATGATTTATAACAAACATTCTCTCTTTGGGTCACCAATGCTTTAATTTGCTGCCTGTTGAACGGACTTGTTTTGTATGAAAGAGTTTAAACACACATCAATGGTTTTTAAGCCTCACTATGTCAGCTGTCTAGAAATAGCCTTAAAACTTCAGAAATTGAACTCCAAGTGCACAGGTTACGGTGATTTTTGTCCTCCTGGACATCAACAGGTATTTTTTTTCCTTCAAGTTGTGGATTTCAATAGATTAAAATGCTCACAAGTATTAGTTATCTTCTGCAGAACTGTCTGTCCCACCTGAAGGAGTGCCCGAAGACTGTCACCCAGACAAAAGACATGCAAAGACCGTTTCAAATTCTGGGTTGATTGTTTCAATACACAGCAGTAGATATCCACCCCACGTTTTGCAACTAATTCTTGCCAGGTTTCCCTGCCAGAAAATCAGGATTTTTTTTTTTTCCTCTTCCCCCTACAGTCATGTCCCTCATGCTTCATGTAGCTAATGTAGATTCTATCAAAAAAGCATGATTTGTGATGTTTGTGTGTTACTGTTTACTTAAAAGTGCTAAAACCACCTTTTCTTATCAACAGGAAACTTTCAAGATATTTAAAAGCCTGCCTTTAAACCTTCTGGCAGCAATAAAGCAAAAATGGCAGGTGGCTGTATGAAAGAAGCAGGATATGTTTATACTATAACTTTCCATGGGGAGGGGGGAAATTATACCAGATACAGTGGGCTGGAGTCATCTCATTTACAAAGGTGCAAATCCAGACCAACACTCGCTTGACACCAATGCTTTTTAAAAATGTCAGACTTTAGCACAGCGCATGAACACAAAAATTGAACTGTATTTCTTCCACACAGAGCTGCACAAAGTGTTTTTTGGGTTGAGGAGGGACAAAGGGCTAATTTGCCTGTTTTCTTGCTGAACCAGTAGCTTTTGTTGCACTACTGTGTAGTACTAAAAGGTGTGGTGCCTGTGGGATGGGAAAGCTGAAAAATTCAAGTTAGTTGGGAGAAATAAAAGTTGAATTTTCTTTGCAAATAAACAGAAAAAAAAAAGAGTTATAGCTGGTTTGGTTTTTGTTGGTTGTTGTTGTTGTTTCTTTGGTTTTGTTTTTTTTTTGGCTTTCTGTTTTTTTTTTTTTTTTCTTTTTTTCATCTGTCCAGCCCTAGTCAGTCCTCTCAAACCACGCACAAGCAGAATCTTCCCAAAAGTGAAAGAACAGCTATTTTGGTAAGGTAATCCCCACACCTGCAGACTGGAAGCAGTTACCACTGTGCAGATCAGACACATTGGCAAGGACAAGATTTAGTTTTTTGGGACGTTTTTTACTTCTGTGAAATCTATGAGCCTTTTGAAAATTAGGGACTTGCTGCTGTTTTCATGCTTTTCTACAGTGTACATCAGTGAAATAAGGGTTTTTAAGGGAACTTAGGCTTGTTTGGTCTCCAGTTTGGCAGTCTTTGAATCACAGAGGATAAAATCACCTTAGAACTGACAATATTTGAGAATTGCTTCCTTTATTCTTGTAACTGGCTGTGGAAAAGGAGGAGGTATGACATGTGTTTTGAGGCTAAAGGCCCCTTCTGTTAGGAAATGATTGTCCTTGTTTAAAATAAAATAAAATAAAAGTGCCCCCAATGACTCTAAAGGCAGTAGTTTAACAAGCTGTATTACTTCCACTGTTTTTCTCCCCCTGTCTTTTCCATCTAATAGACTTCTCTGGTGCCAGTGACCAGAGTGACACTGGAGGCAGCAGGCAGTGACACATTACAGGAATTCCTCTAAATGACTTTTATCCAGTGACTTTGAGTGCAGGTGCGAGCTGCATTGCACGAGGTAGCTCAAACTCCCTCTCTCTGATTTCAGTCCTTCCAGGGGGTCAACTGCTTATGAAGAATATCCATTATTTATACCTTTCAAGAGAATTACATCAGCAGGAACATATGTATTCATGTAATAAAGCTAGGAAGCACCGTGCAAAGCCACACTGCTTTAAATATGTATGTGAAATACACCGAGCCAAGCTCTGTACTGACTCACACCTCTCCTACACCACTGTCTCCAGCAGGAGCACTGCCTGTAAGTCAGGAAATTTGGCTCAGGGCATCTCATGAGTGCCTGAGTCAGCTGCCCCTGTTGGACACACAGCCATGGCCATGCATTTCCATCGGATTCCATCTCCCCATCTTCTGCTTCCTTCCTGGGCCTGGTTTAAGATCCTGGATTCTCACAAACCCAGGGCTCTTCCCGAGCTGAGGTGCTGGGATCAGGAGCTCTCTTCCTGGGCCTGGTTTAAGATCCTGGATTGTCACCAGATGACACAAGCAAAAACGACGCACCACAGCTTTGGTCACGATGAAGAGACTAATTTATTTTTTCTGACTCCAATCTTTTATAGTTCTCAAAAGGTGCCAGTGGATTGGAGGGTGAACGTGCCACCTCTCCAACGACACTGGACAAACCACCTGTACATCAAATTTCTCCGCCTCTATGAAAGAATGCAAAACAATAGGTTGTTTACAGAGAGTTGTGTGGGAAAGTTCTCTACAAGAATGCAAACTCAGAAGGCTTTAGAAAACTCTTGATAACCAGGGCGACACTGGATTCACACAAACCCAGGGCTCTTCCCGAGCTGAGGTGCTGGGATCAGGAGCTCTCTTCCTGGGCCTGGTTTAAGATCCTGGATTCACACAAACCCAGGGCTCTTCCTGAGCTGGAGTGTGTCCCTGTCAAGGGCTGTGTCCACACATCACAGAGATTTAGTCGCTGCCTGCCGATCAACAAATGCCTTGGCCTTCATTACGGAAATCAAATTTATGTCTCCCCAAGCAGTGGAAACTTAAATGTTGTTTTGTCCTGGCTTCTGGCTCTGAGCTGTGGCATTACTTATCCTGAGCAACTGTGTTTCTCTTGGCTAAATTAATCAATTGAGCTTTCAGGGCAGGTCCCTTTCTTTCCTGGAGGAAGAAACTGCATCACATTAGCTACCAGTCAGCTTCAAACCTTTCACTTTGGACTATGCTCAAAGAGAGTTTAGCCAGAGAGAAAACTGGAATCGATACACCAGGCCAGCACAATCTGGATTTCAGGTCAGCATGTGGAGAGAGAAATGGCATTTGTGAGACTGATGGTCAGTGAGCTGCTGTTCCTGGGTAAAGGGCAGACTTTCATCCTCAGTCTCCTGGACCTGTCTACATCAATCGACCCAAGGACATTAGGACAGCAGTTTGCACCAGGGCTTCGGGGTTTCACCCTAATTGTTATAAGTTTTGTTGAGAGATACATCCACACCTACAACTTCAGACTTCTGAACTGTGAACTCCTCCAAGGATAAATTTGATTTGTATCCTTTTCACAGTCTAATACGGTCTGGTAAAGAAATGGTTAAAATGTGACTGGCAAATGCTAACAGAACGCTGAATATCAAGTGACTGGGAAAAAGAGTTCTAAAAGACAGTGATAACATAAATGAGATTGAGTGAAAAGACATGTTCCCAAAACAGTCTTTCCTAGGGGCTGGATAAAAAGCAACATTTCTGCTAAGTGACAAGTTTTCTTTTAATTTCAGTCTAAGCTGGAAATTCATATCCGTTTTTCAACTGATCTTGGTACCACAAATACACCTTCTGGCATGCAGGTAAAGCTCTTGCTTTACATTGGGCAAACTTTTTTTACACCAGAAAGTCTGCAGCTATCTCCAGCCCACAGCCTGAAGTATTCTCAGTTTCCAGGAGGTGTGATAATGATGAATTTCAGTGAGATGAAAATTGCTCCAATTTAAGGATAACTCAACCATTTCATATTTGATATAAAAATATACTATTTTTTTTCTAAAAAGTCTAAAGATTTGGGCTTTGTACATGCAGTGCACGAATAGAAAATCCCTATCAACAACATTAACTGAACTGAAAATCCTTCAGGATAAGTTCTCTGAAAATTAAAACAGACATCAAGCTACACATCTACATGAAAGACTTCCACAGCTTTATAAATACAATGCACTCAGAAGCCAAGTTTCCAAAGCCTCAGTAAAAGCATCTAATGTCCAAGTCTACAATAACAGTCCTATACATGAAAAAGACAATATTTACTCTGTCTTATGGTATTAAATTGGAGTTTTTATCACACACTTAGAAACCAAGTGATAAGTCCCAGGCCTTTCATCAAAGGTATTTTAAATGAGAATTTCTGGATACCTCCTAAGAGCAGATGAAAACCTCTTGGCTGATCTTCACATAAGAGATGGAACCATATTTACATTACTAATTCAGAAACTTACTTCTCTGCTCTTAACTGGTGCCATCCTGCATTTGTCTTTCATCCTGACGTGACCTTTTAGCAGCCTTACTGTTTTAAACTTCAGATTGCTAAAATGACTTGTTTTGCTCCTTCCTCCCAAGTTTTGGTCACAGGACACAATACTGTTGTTTTGCTGTTATTCCTGTCCTATTGGGCCACGATTTTCTGACTCAGCCTTCCATCTTTTGACTCCACTTTTCCGACACAAACCCTGTCTTGCCACCCATCCCCCTCTACTTCTGAGAGGTCTCTCCTGTGCATGGTTTCACTACAGAAGCTCCACGCTCACATCCTTCATTTTCTGCTGCCTTCTCTCAGCATTTTTAGGAATCTTCTTTGACCTTTTGACTAACCTGCCATCCCCATGACATATTCAAGACACCCGTGGCACTCCGTGTTACAGTAAAGAGAGATCCTTCTGTAGCTCCACATCTCTCATGTTTCATCTAAACTTGTTCTCAAAATCCCTGCTCCTCCCTCCTGCCTCCAATTCCACCCTTGTTTGGACATAATTTCCCTGCCAGCTGTGATGCCAGTCTCAGTAATCAAGGGCTATAAATCCTTTCATGGCTGCTGTATTTCATGTTGTCTGTTCTCAGCGCATACAGATGATGAAGTCATTAGTGTTCACGATATATTAATTAATGTTGATGTAAATTTTTCATCTCAAGTTTCTCTTCTATTGTGACAGCCATAGGAATTATTATCAGAGTTGACTGTTGCCGATGGGCAGCCAATCTGACTATTATTATTTACTAATTTTACACAATTAAACAGCTTATACAAACAACCTGACTATGTGATCTCATGTTCCTGCTGCACACATTTTTCCTTCTAGATTTCCATCGCTATAACACAGAATAGAAAGAGAAAAAAAGCAATTTCATATGGTCTCATAACCTATGTAAAACAATTTACTGTGCTTTATCCAAATAGAGGTTGTAAATTCATTAAGATATGTCAGTACGTATTTCACAGCATTTAGCCCAATGAAGTATCAGTCTTATTTCAACAGCTGATTTATTTAATAATTTGTTTCAACTGTTCTAGAGAACCAATGGTAAGATGCCAAAGTCTGTCTAATTAACTGATCTAACTTCCTGAACAGCTGAATGCACAGCATCTCTTGTACCACACATGCACACCCTCTTATATGCTGTGTGATGCTGAGCAAGCAGTTTCAAGTCATGCAAACATCTAAAAAAAATGGGAATATTTTTATAGATATGTAAGAGAATTTAAGAGAATATTTATTAATGCCCATAACCTTCTAAGTGACCTGAGATCAAGAAGCCCTCCAATCAAAGCCAGCCTTGCAGAGTCCACAGAAGCAGCACATATCTGTTGTTTATTTGGAACCAGCTCCTTACCTTTAAGGAAGTCCTGTTCCTCTAGTGGAACTACTGGGGGTGGTGAGGGAAACAAGTCAGAGGAGGTATTATTGGATTATTCACTCTTCTAGGACAGACCCTGTTTGTATAATCAGAGATATGCCTTAAGTGGTCTTTAAAGAAAGCCAGATTTTGTTTAAAAAGGGGGAAGGAGGAGGCTTCATTAACTAGACTGGCAGGCTTCATAGATTTCTCAAGTGTTTAAATTAAGGATTGTGAGTTCTTGAAACTTGACAAGGAAAGCGGGATTGTCACTGCTGGCTGTCTGAACCAGAGGTAAGTGCAGATGAAGCTTTTCCTATCTCTATTATAAACATATTGCTCCTCTTCTCAAAAGTTCAGTGAAATAGTAAAGAGACTTTTGCTTTCTATTATTTGAAAAAAACCCAAACTACATTTTTAAAGTGTCACATAAAATTTTAAAGTACTTAAAGTGCTCAGATGCTACTCATTATTATTCTAGTGGTAACTATTTGGCACTTGACACAAATTCCTTAAAGAAATAAATAAAATTGAAATCAATCATATCTGGACACCTAGAACCAAATTTTAAGAGCACTCATGATAAGCATGACGTACTTGAAAACACATTAAGCCATTTCTGTTGATTTTCCTATAATTTTTTATGTATCTGGGTTCAACCAAGATTGCATTCATGTTATACTTTCGTGGCAGGTTTTCTGAAAGACCAGTTCTGGCACAATTCTTGCAGAATCTCTCTGCTTGTTCTTACAGATGTAAGTGTGGCAGAACAGCATGAACTTAAAAAGTCTTATAAAAGGTCACATTACTTGGATGGAAGTTTTTTTTCAGATGCTCTTGGAAAAGCAGATTTTGTTGAACTAGCAAGTATAGGCAAGTCCTGAACAAAGCCTGGTCAAACCTCAACTTTGCCCTCAGAAGAGCTGGAAAACAGCTTCCTTTGACTACTCAGTCCTACTCAGGATTCATGGAAACATTAATTTTGTGTCCTGTACATTTATTGGCACAGAACTATAAACTGATGAGGCAGTTGTTACAGAATTGGGATTTCAGGTAGCAACATGGCTGTCAGAGCACATAAAGGCGGTTCAAAGCAAGCACTGGATCCCTCTCAAATTGACATTGAAATGGTCTTGTTCCTTTATCACACCTAAAAAGCAGCATTGGTGATGATACTGCAAATCAAGTACATTAGTTTGTGCCCCCACGTGCCTGGCAGAAACTTTCAAAAGCTGTAAAAATTAATTTGATTTTTTTTCTTCCAAGAAATAATTAGGTCCATGTCCATTCTAAGAAAACA